>NC_041215.1:97395436-97412829 GCF_002837175.3 Physeter macrocephalus
TGTTGTCCCAGAGGTGTCTGAGACTGTCCTCAATTCTTTTCATTCTTTTTTCTTTATTCTGGTCTGTGGTAGTTATTTCCACTATTTTATCTTCCAGATCACTTATCCGTTCTTCTGCATCAGTTATTCTGCTATTGATTCCTTCTCCAGAATTTTAAATTTCATTTATTTTGTTTTTCATCATTGTTTGTTTGCTCTTTAGTTCTTCTAGGTCCTTGTTATACATTCCTTGTATTTTCTGCATTGTATTTCCAAGATTTTGGATCATCTTTACTATCACTTTACTATCACTACTCTGAATTCTTTTTCAGGTAGACTACCTGTTTCCTCTTCATTTCTTGTAGTTCCTGTTGTTTTTGGGATCTGCCCCCATGGGTAAGTTTGGTTCAGTGGCTAGTGTAGGCTTCCTGGTAGAGGGGACAGGTGCCTGTGTTCTTGTGTGTGGGGCTCTATCTTGTCTTTCTGGTGGGCAGTGCTGTGTCCGGTGGTGACTTTTGGGGTGTTTGTGACCTTAGTATGATTTTAGACAATCTCTCTGCTAATCAGTGGGGCTGTGTTCCTGTCTTGCTAGTTGTTTGGCATGGGGCTTCCAGCACTGGAGCTTGCTGGCCTTTGGGTGGACCTAGGTCTTTGCATTGTGATGGAGATCTCTGGGAGAGCTCTTGCTGATTGATATTACATGTGGCCAGGAGGTCTCTGGTGGTCCAATATGCTGAAGTCAGTTCTCCCACTTCAGAGGCTCAGGCCTGTCATCATGCTGGAGCAGCAAAACCTTGTCAGGCACACATCTCAGAATAAAAAAGAGAAAAAAAGAAAAAAATAATAAAAATAAAAATAAAAAAATAATTAAAAAGAAAAAGAGAGCAACCAAACCAATAAACAAATCCACCGATGACAAGTGCTAAAAACTATACTAAAGATAAACATAAAAATCAGAAACAAGTCAGTTGCAGACAGCAATCCTCAAGTCTACATTTGCTCCCAAAATCCACCTCCTCAATTTTTGGTTGATTCATTGTCTATTCAAGTATTCCACAGATGCAGAGTACCTCAAGTTGATTGTGGAGATTTAATCCGCTGCTCCTGAGGCTGCTGGGAGAAATTTCCCTTTCTCTCCTTTGTTCACACAGCTCCTGGGGCTCAGCTTTGGTTTTGGTCCCTCCTCTGCATGTAAGCCTGTCAGGCTTCTGTTCCCACCCAGACAGGACAGGGTTAAATTGGTGGCTGTTTAGGGGCCTCTGGCTCACTCAGGCCGGGAGGAAGGAGGGGGAAGGTAGTTATAATTGGAATGCCGGGTGAGCTCGCCGCAGCAGAGGCCGCTGTGACATTGTAACAGCCTGAAGCGCGCCGTGTATTCTCCCAGGGAATTTGTCCCTGGATCACGGTACTCTGGCAGTGGTGGGCTGCACAGTCTCCTGGGCGGGAGGGGGTGTGTATAGATAGTGACCTGTGCTTGCACAAAGGCTTCTTGGTAGCTGCAGCAGCAGCTTTAGCATTTCATTCCCATCTCTGGGGTCCAAGCTCATAGCTGCGGCTTGCACCCATCTCTGGGGCTCGTTTAGGCAGTGCTCTGCCTTCTGTGGGCAGACAGGGAAGGAATCCCTCTTGCAGCCCAAAACAATGGTCTCCTGCCTCTTAGGCAGGTCCAGAGTTTTTCCCAGACTCCCTCCCAGCTAGCCGTGGTGCACTAGCCCCCTTCAGGCTGTGTTCACGCAGCCAACCCCAGTCCTCTCCCTGGGATTTGACCTCCAAAGCCCGAGCCTCAGCTCCCATCTCCCATCCACCATGGCAGGTGAGCAGACAAGCCTCTCAGGCTGGTGAGTGCTGGTCGGCACTGATCCTCTGTGTGGGAATCTCTCCGCTTTGCCCTCTGCACCCCTTTTGCTGTGGTCTCCTCCGTGGCTCCGAAGCTTTCCCCCTAGCCCCCCCTCCCCCTGCCTCGTCTCCACCAGTGAAGGGGCTTCCTAGTGTGTGGAAACTTTTCTTCTTTCACAGCTCCTTCCCAGAGATGTGGGTCCCATCCCTATGCTTTTGTCTCTGTTTTTTTTTTTTTCTTGGCCCTACCCAGCTACGTGGGGATTTTCTTGCCTTTTGGGAAGTCTGAGGTCTTCTGCCAGCATTCAGTAGGTGTTCTGTAGGAGTTGTTCCACATGTAGATGTATTTTTGGTGTATTTGTGGGGAGGAAGATGATCTCCACATCTTACTCCTCTGCCATCTTGAAGGTCTCCTGCCGATACTGTTGACTATACTTTTTCTTTTCTGTAGATTTTGTCAAAAACAAAGTCAGTAAAAAAGTACAGTCTTTTTTTTAAGACTGGAGTTTCAGTTATTTTAGTAGTATGTTCTTATATATAGTTTTAGCATGTACTTATAAGCTTTTGGTATTTTAAAACTATCTGTATTTAAAGTATTTAGTATCAGATTTATCTCAAAACTGTTCATAATCATTTTTTTTCTTAACTGAATATGGTGAACTTTAGTCTTCCTGAAATCTAAGTGTTGGATCAGAGAGAATACACATGCCTCAACAGCTAAACAATGTTAGTTGTTAGAATTGGTTAGAACTATAATGTTAGAATTGGTATTGAACTAAAAAACTTGGAAAATGCAAGTGTATTTAATGGAGTCTATCCATTTCTCCCTTATTGACTTAAAATTTATGTCAGGCATAACAAACAATACATGGCACAACAAAAATCTATTGGAACTAGGAAAGTATGAGCTCAAAATTTGACTCAGGAAATGTTTTCCTTGTCTTAATTTTCTAATTTGTGAGATTAATTTTGAGCAAGACCTTCAGGGTTAGCCTGCGATTAAGAGATCAGGCATTGAAAAAAATTCAGTGTCTGAATCTTATTTTTCCATTTATTAGTTTGTGACTTTGGATTATTTTCTTAACCTCTTTTAACATCAATGCATCTGTAACATACAAATAATTATAATGCATAACAGTTACAAGTTTTTGATGAAAATATACATGAAAATCTATCAAAGCAGTATCTAATACAATGTGAGCAGATGATATTTTCAGGCAATTATTATCATATCACATATACTGATACTCTAAAGAACTTTAAGATATTCATTAAAATTCCATGTGTAGCTATAGCTATACTTTTACAGACAGTATTTCCCTAAGCTACCACCAAAATGATTTTGTAGCATCTTATGGAACACACACACACACACACACACACACATACACATGAACACACACACACACACACACACACCATGGCAATTCTACTAGAAAAAATTTTAAAGAATTATGTAATAACAAAGTTTTAAAAGCTATTCAACTCTATTTTGGTATTCTCACTTGTGAAGGTCTCCTCTGCTTCTCAGAGTGGAAAACTCTTGGAGAGGTGACAACACAGGAAAAATTATCCTTTCCATTGCACTTAAAATATAATTCTCTGAGAGGTGTAAAAACAATAAAAAGTCTTAGAAGAATTTGGAGGGTTTTAATTTTTAATACCTCCTGGTGGTAAAAATAATGTATTTTTATTAGTCAACAAGAGAAATATACATTGACTTTGGGGATGAAATATTCACAATGCACCTCTCTTCAAATTCTGAGAATAATTTCCCATTAGAATTTTAAGATGAAAGAAGCCTCAAAAACTCTCTGATACAATTAAAATTTCAACATTAAATGTGAAGCTTTTAATAACTACATTATTTTAATTCCTTTTTCTTTTGTTCCAATTTTTACCCTTCTTATGTAAAGATGGGATTATCTTTGTGTATCATTGGGTATTTATTATTTGCCATTAGTGGGGGTAGAATAAAGCAAGTAATCAATCTTTCAACTTTTGGTGATGAACCAATGGAAAAAATAGTTAGAAGTAGGAAAATATTTTCTGGAATGGGTCTAAGACCAGGAATATTGACATTTAGGTAAACTTTAGTATATATTCTTATGTTGTTTAAAATTAAATAAAATGAATCTGTGTTTATAAATCATCCCAGAAGGATATCCTATGTTTTATAAACTTACCCTTTGTTAGATGAAACAAAGGATTTGAGTCAAAAGGGAAAAAAAAACTTGGAAATTTTAATCAGTCGTAATTTATTGTTCAGCTTTCTCTTTGGAGGTTGTGCAACTGTAAACAAGTAAATATGGGTAGCTACATGATAGTTATTTATGATTTGGGGCTATTGTTAAGAATACTTCTGATATGAAAACTAATGGGAGCAAAAAACTCCTGATGGAGATGTTTGTCTTTTTGCTAATGGGGAAAAGAACTGGAGGCAAGATAGTCAAATGTGAATTTGTGTCTGTTTTTGTTGAGTGAGAGAGAAGGAGAAATAAAGAGGACATCCATTAAGGAAACACTTGCTATGTGTCTACATGATAGGCAGTCAAGAAGAGTGGTGATGATGGGCAACCATACTGAAATAATCTAAGCATTGAAAAAAATATTTGGAACATAAGCTGGGAAACCAATACTACACATATGTATTTGTGAGTTTTATGTGTATAGTTCACATAAATAGTTCTTGGTTACAAGTACTCTGTACAATAACAGATAAAGAACATCCTGAGATTACTGCTTCAACAGATGATAAGTATACAAATAACCCTTGAGGAAATTTTTATCGAGATAAAAGTGAAGTTTTCTCCAATCACCTACTTTACAAGCATTTTGGTCAGAAACCTTCACACACTAGGATTTTGCAGATAATTTAATTTTCCTTTGAAATAGAAAATTTTCATGATATAGTATACCTATATAACTGAACTTTAATCTTTCCCTCTGCTCCAAAACTTTATTAAAACATGTAAAAAAGAAATATGCAATTAAGATATAATCATCTTTCTTTTTGCAGTATCCTGTTGAGAACCAGATGACAAATCATTATACATAGTCATTTCTCTCTCAGTACAAAATATCATCTATTACAAACTTTAGCAGTTCACTCATTAGTCATAACAGCAGTGTTCTCATTTGAAGTGATCAATTACTAATGATTTTAAAATTCAGAAGTTCTGAGCTTCCTCTAAGTATTAAGAAAACGATTTCATCCTGATGAAACACAATGCACAAGTATAAACTTAGCATATCGTCCCAAAGGAATAATGTTTCTACAGTAACTTGCTATTTAAATATTAATGATAACAGGAAATATTTAAATATTGCCATACAGGTATTCCTAAGCTTTTTTGCATAATCATTTACTGACATATACCTTAAATAAGCTTTAACTTAAGAATTTTGTATCATAGAAACATCAAGATTTCAAAGCAAAACACACATTTGTGTAAGATAGGCATTTTAATTACCTTAGCAAGAAAAGAAAAATAGAATTTACACATTTTTATTTCACCTTTTGGGATTTTTTTTAATTAAAGCATATTACAATTGGAAAAAATCTTTGATTTCCATTACTTTCTTATATCAAACATCTGTAAAATAGCATGATAATATTATTTAGAACAGGCTATAATTTGTTCTCTTTGTCATTGTCAGAGTATAAAAGATAACATTATACAAACAAATGCTTAAGTGATACTGGTATAATTGAACACATTTTCATTTAGTAAACGTTCTTTTTTGGGGGAGGCAATACATAGAAGATACTGAAGAAATACAGATGAAAGACATAACCCAAGCTCTGTAGAGCTGTCAGCTAATCAATATTTGGAGTTCAGATATTTATTTTGATGCCATATAATGTTAAACCACGAAACTTTGGGGACCATTTCATTTCTCAGCCCAGGGTTACCCTTTCAATATTCTCTTTCGATTGTCTGCTTTTTTCCCTCATTCTAAATTCTTAGCCAATTTATTTGAAATCTTGGTTTCAGCTACCATCTGTTTTAAGATGACTCTCCACTCTTCCAATTTTACTTTCTCTAAAATTAGGTAATAAACATGATGAATTAAGCACAGGGCCTGAGGCATAATTTGTTAGTTCCCTCTTCCTATTCCCTCTACCAAAGGTGTTTCTAACTCTCTGAAACTTCAGTTTTGTCTAATTCTTGCACTAAATATTTTATATTTTACCAATTTAAGATTATTCTGCATTTCAATAATATAGCCAATAACTAAAATGCCCACAGCCCCATCTTCTTCTCAAAGGAGAGTTCATGTAAACTTCTGTAAACTTGAACTTTTATACACATGCCCACTAACCAGGGGTGAAGCAAACTGTTCTCAATATCTCTGAGGATTATTCTCTAATAATGTTGCTATACTTTGAGGAAAAATAAATTCTACATAGAGGGATTAATGCATACTTAATAAAAAACCAGTTAGTTTTCAGAGATTTGGTGTTGCTTCAAGATGGCTTATTTAGAAACTTCTGGACACATCTTTATGTACCATTATCAAATGTCAAACTAGGTATTAACTTCAATGAACAGTTGTTAAACTTGTGTTGAACACTCATCTTTTCTAGTGATGTGATAATGAACTTTTGGATTGTAGAAAATAACTTAAGTAAGTTTGCGTAAGGTCTGTCACGTGAGGATTTTACAACTTTAACTTGAAGCATAAATAATGTATCAGGCAAAGAAAGTAGACAATGGAGAAATATTCTTGATTTGTTCCTTGCAGATGCTGTGTTAATTCATTTCCACAAGAAATTATAGGTTGGATATAATCAAGGCTTCACAGATGAAAAAAAAACAAGTGTCATATAAAGTAAATAATTTCTCCAAGATCACACAGCTAGTAAAATCATAATTTGAATGAAACCTCAGGTCTGCCTGACTATAAGAAACCAGTGCTAAGAAAGCAGAGATAAAGATCTAAACATTCTGTCTGCTTGCGTTTTGTTCTCAAGTTTTGAGAAAAGTATACAGGAAAGTGTTTCAGTCAGGTGAGGAGGTTGCTTTCTTTCAGAATTAAGATGACTATAATATTAAATGCATCCTACACTTAAAACATAAATATCAAATGGAATGTTTTCTATTTGCATTTTTTATTAGGGAAATTTTTCAGGGTATTTCACCATTCTTATTGTAAGAGATTTTGTTTAAATGATACTGGGATTTTTAATTAATTTAATTTTGCATAAAATTTGTTTCCAGCCAAATTCCCGAAACCGTAATTTGCTTTCCTGTGTATGAGGCACTCAGTTACTTGGTGCATGATCTTACTGAAGCTAAGACTGAAAATTTGATTCCCACAATACCCAGTTAACATTACAGAAAATATATCCTTGGCCAGAGACAGTGCTTAATGATTAGCTTCAAAAAGGACAAAATTAAGACAGCAGTTAAATTTCCATCTACTATAGGAAAAATAACTCAAAACACATGTTGCATTTATAGTACAGGAGTAGCAAACTATTCACAAAGAGATGTTTATTTTAATGTTACACAAAATGGGATTTTTCAATAATTGACTCTCTAACAGTGAATCCAGAGCAAGAGTGAAAAGAATGTTTAAGGCTGTTCAATGAATTAGGTATATAATTCTATAAATCCAGAAGGGTAAGGCATAGTCTTGTTTTTCACCTGTCAGCTTGAATATCAGAGAAACTTTAACTGGGCCATTCTTTCTTTCTAAAGTTTCAAAATACTTTTATGAGAAAGCTTTTATGATAATCAAAATATGAGATAGCCTTTTTCACATAAATAAGATTTCCAATGCAACATATTTTCCTAATCAAATGGGCACTATTCCAAATGCATCTGTACATTCTTGCAATCCTGCACTTTTTTTTTTTTTTTTTTTTTTTTTTTTTTTTTTTTTTGTGGTACGCGGGCCTCTCACTGCTCTGGCCTCTCCTGTTGTGGAGCACAGGCTCCGGACGTGCAGGCTCAGCGGCGATGGCTCACAGGCCTAGCCGCTCCGCGGCATGTGGGATCCTGTCGGACCGGGACACTACCGCGCGTCCCCTGCATCAGCAGGCGGACTCCCAACCACTGCGCCACCAGGGAAGCCCCAATCCTGCACTTTTAAACCAGATGTTCTTTTGGCTCCAATTTTCTCTTGTATATTCAAGTAGTTTCAGTAGGAAGTATTATTTCCACAATTGCACTTCCATGGTATAATGGCGCTTGAGGAAATGTATATGGGAAACCTACTAGCCTTTCTAAACCCACAATTGTTATCAGATTTAAGCAGAGTATATGCAAAATTATCTAACCTGATACTCAGAAAGCAGTGGGCACATAATAAATATTAGTATCTCTGCTTATTTATACCTAATATTAAACCCTTAGAAAATTATATTAATTGAAAAATTATACTTTTATATTTAATTTCAGAATATGTGAAACAAAAGAACATTAACAAAATGATGTTGGAATTATGTTATCACAAAATATTTATTTTATCAATAGTAAACTAAACGAATGAATGCATATGTCCATAATAGTTACTCTGTTTCACTATTTTAACAAGTTGAATAATCTATTTTTAAGTAATTTACTTTTTAGTGTCTAAGAAGTTGCCTAACATATTGGAAGCTATTCTTCAGATTATTTATTGGGAAAGATTATAATCTTATTTTCTATTTTCACGCACTTTATATTAAATTTCATAAAGCTCTAATTTGGTGATCATTTTTTGATAAACTGAAAAAGTTAGAATGCTGTTTTCTAACTCTTAAAGGGAGAAGACTAGAACCTGGGGAATTAAAAATCAAGAAACAGTACATATTTGAAACTTACAAGAATCAATAAAAGTGTCATTTGTACACAAAATAAGTTATGTTTTCCAAGACAGAAGATTTAATAGGAAAGAATATTTGATGAAAATGCTTATATGGAAAGTTTAAGAAATAAGGCACTACTTCTCCGAAGATCACTAGATAGCTGTTTATAAATGACAAAATAATTATTTAACATGTCCCCTTCTTTTACCCTTGGTTAACTAATTTGGGAATATCTGATAAATCATAATGCATTATTTACTACTATATGTATATATATTACATTTTAATATGACATATAAATCATTATTTATTTATAGGAATGCTTCACACACCTTTTGTAAGAATCCAAAAGAAGCTTAACTTCTTTTTAAATAATTAAGCTGAGCAAATGGGTATATGGACACATTACAATGAATAGATATAAAGTATGTGAGTATCCAAGTAGTAGACCCAGATTCTGAGTATTTTTGCTAATCTTTCAGCTGTAATTATACCTCCTCATAACTTTCTAATATTATAGTACTTAAAACACTTAAAGTTATTAATGCAAAATTTCCAAATTCCATTTTGAAAGGTAAATTCCTTGAAGAGAGAGACATTTACTTCTTGTTTATATTCTCTGTACCTGCTCAGTATCCTCCACTTAATAAATGTTGAATGAATGAGTGGATTGAATGAATAAATTAGAACTTGCTGACAGTGTTATATATTGCTACTTTGGAATTCCATAATGATTATTTTTTTAAAGAAAAAATAAAACCTCCAAGGCATTTTTGTAGTTCTTTCTACTGAATTAGCATGGAATGTTCAGTGTTGCAAGTTTGATACCCTAACTACAGATAACTATTCCGTGAACTCCCTGCAAATCCACTTTTTTTTTTTTTTGAGGAGATTATTTTAGAGTAATCACCAACACAGGAAAATTTCCTAAGTCATTTCAAAAGTATTTCACATGAGTATTTCTACATATCCTTGTAATCTCAAAAACTCCAATAGCTATTGTTTTATTTCTTAGAGCAACAAGTATCAAGTATTTAGCATAGAGCACACATTTGATCCCCTAAAGATGACAAGTAGGGTAGGACATCTGTGTAATGGAAACACTTATAGGTTAGAAGCGTGGAAACCTGTGTCTATGGAATAATTTTAGCATGTAAAAATCTCGGTCACACTCACTAGAATAGAAACTGGATTAAATTAAAAGAGTTGACATTTCACAGGATTGCAAAATCACACATGTTGGTCCAAAAAAAATAAAAAGCTACAAAATTACTTTTTGGGGAAAAAATACAAAGAATCCCATGTGAGAGAAAGATCTGAGAATTTAATAAGCTCAATATAAAGAAGCAGTGAGCAGTTGTTGTCCCCCAAATTACCTTAATTGCAGAAACATTGATGTAAGTATGGAACACAGGCATAATATATAATGTTTTATTATTGTATATGTGGTATATTTAAGGTTTTTAAATAGTTGGCATATTTTAGTTACTGAAAACAATGTAATTTGATAATTTATTCTAATACATTTTATATTTCCCTTTTCAGTGAAACAATCTTGTGGCTTTTATGATGTTGTTGCTTTTTTTTTTCTCATTTTACAAAATCAAACTTCTTTGCATTAGTCAGCAACAATTAATTAAAAGCTATTAATTTTAATAGCTTTCTGTCTAGCTATTAAAATTGTTAGGTATACATGGTAAACTTATGAATATAATTTTGTATTTTTTCCAAGTACTTGTTTTACTATGGCCAAAAATTACCTTTCTTTCAATATTTTGTTGAATTTTTGAAATATAATTATTTGGGAATTATATTTGATTTAGCTATTAGCTTTCAGATATAAGTATCATCCTAGAACTTATATAAATTCACTTAATAGAATGATTATAGATTTGGAAACCTCAGATAAGCACCTTCAAAACTTTTGAACTTATTACTTTGTATATTTGAAAACCTGTAATCAGTAGACTAGATCGTTGATGCTATATTATTTTTTACAGTTAAAAATTAATGCACAATTCAAAAATTTAGCATGAATTTTGCATTCTTCTGAGAGCAAATAATTATTTTCTTCAGGACAATTTAAAAATCTTGCTTAGTTTTTTATAGTTTGCAAAGGGAATATGTTCTCTGTCTTAGTTTGGGCTGCTACAATTAAATACTATAGACTTGGTGGCTTAACACCACCAGAAATTTGTTTCTTATAGCTCTGGGTGCTGGACATGCAAGATCAGGGTGCCAGCATGGTCAAGTTCTGGTGAGAGCCCTCTTCTGAGTTGCAGACTGCCAACTTCTCTTTGTATCCTCACAGGGCGGAAAGAAAGTGATCTGTTCTTTACCCTCTTCTTATAAAGGCATTCATCCCATTCATAAGGCCTCCACCCTCACGACCTAGTTAACTCCTATAGGCCCCATCTTCAAATACCATCATATTAGGGATTAGATTTTAAAGTATGAATTTTGCAGGGATACAAACATTCAGTCCATAACATTTTCTTAGCACTAATCATATGTGAAGTTTTATATATATATGTGTGTGTGTGTGTGTATGTCCTTAAGACTGTGATAAAACAAATAAAATAATATCAATATTAAAACTTGCTTGAAATGTCACAAATAGAATACTTACGTTAAAAATTTCTAAAATATATTTCCATAGAGAACTAATCCTAAGCTCTCTGCATCAGGAAGCAGTTTAACAAGATGATTTTCTAAGTTTGAGGAGGAAGTTGTTCTTTCCTAATATTCCCTGTGATCCTTTCTAAGCTATACCGCTAGATTCTTCTCAGGCCAGTTGGAAGCAATGGCAGCCTTGGCAAGGTTGTGACTGTTGGCATAATGCAGGTACCTGCTTCTGAAGAGTGCCCACACTTCTCAAGTCACAGCATGTGGAGTTCTGCCATATTCACTGGATGTTTTGGAGGAGGGGGGAGAGTGGAGCTAAGAAGGAGGAAACAACAATAACAAAAAACCATCACCTCTATCATTCATTCAATGTATGTTTTTTAATCCATTGAGAATTTGTCTTTGACCCATATATTATTTAGAAGTATACCATTTAGTTTCCAAATGTTTGGAAATTTTCCTTCTAAATTTATGTTACTGATTTTTAGTTGGATTGCACTGTGGTCAGAGACACGCTCTATATAATTACAATTCTTTTACTTTTTATAAGATTTGTTTTGTGGCCCAAGGTATGCTGTATCTTGTTATATGTCTGTGACCACTTGAAAACTATATATATCCTGCTGTTTCTCTGTGGAGTGTTCTATAAAAGTCAATTAGAACATGTTGATATATGGTGTTGCTGAGTTCTCCTTGAATCTGTGGGTTTCTGTCTTTTGCCAATTGGGGGATTTTCAGCCATTATTTCAAGTATGTTTTCAACCTTGCCCATTTTCTCCTCTCCTTCTGGGCTTCAGATGACATAAATATCACCTCTTTAAAAATAATATCCCATTCCTGAGGGTCTGTGCATTTTAATTTTTTTCAGTTTACTTTCAGACAAGTAATTTCTATTGTTCTATCTTCAAAGTTCATTGATTCTTCTGACCCTTCCATTTTAATGTTTATGTACTGAAAAAGTGACCCACTTGTTATCTTGATATATATTTAAATGACAAATATTCAAATTCTAAAGTGCAAGGAGCCAAACCTGCAGTAGCTTATGTTGGTGATAGCCTCCTTACAATCACTGAGGAATATTGGGAAGGAAGCTTATTTGTCTCATAAAATATCTTCTGTTATTCTTCACCCTTCCCACGCCTCACTTACCTGCCATAGGAAATATCCTCATTTCTTTAATAATGGTAGGAGTATTATATTATCAGGGCTAGAATGGAATATTAGTATTTCCAAGGTATGATGTTTTAGATCTTAATTCATTAAGAATATAATGGCACTGAACTTAGGCTTCACTTGACATAGGTTAACAAAGTAAGACAGATACATAAAGGTGTCATTAATGATATTTACCAAATAAATGTAACAATTATATTTTCGGAGCAAAAAATAGAAACACACACACACACACACACACACACACACACACACATTTCAGGGAAGACTAAAGAAAACTTTCCCTACATAACAATTTTGTTTTAGAACTAGAACAAAGATGAAATGTTACGTTTACACTTGATGATCACCTATGTTAATTACCACAAATTTGGGATATCAATATAGTTTTGTTAGTAGATCAAAGAGTAGATCAAATATGGGTAATATACATATATTCGCCCGGGTTGTTTTTCTTTCTAAATTTTATTACAGTTATATTGTAATAAAAAAAATTGATGCATCCTCTGAAGAAGTCCAATTTTAAATGATATAAACATTTGAGAAAATAGACTTCATGAATTTTTTCTTTGATTTACCTGGAATATATGATCAAAAGTACTTGAATTCAAACTTTCCAAATAACTCTTTTAATATTTGACACTTCAATTTACACTATTTTTAAAACCTGAAATTTGTGAAGGATGTAAATATTAGATCTGTTCAATCTGTGTATTTAAGCTCTTACCACAGAACTATGTATTTAAAAATCAATCTTACAAAAGAGCAAAATAGACAACAGGTGGGAAGCAGTTTTTGAAATTTAACATATTGATGTTGCAAATGTTGTGCACTGTAGCTACCTGTAAATAATAGAGCTGTTTCTGTAACATTTGCATATTGACTTACCATTAATAGTCTGTGATGCTTTGCATTTCATAAAAATTCTTTTCAAGATGTTTTTAATCAGATGTTGGATTTCAGAAATTAAAATATTGTTTCAAGTTGATCATTTTAAACTATGCTATATAAATTGAACTCAGATGCCAATGAAAAAAATTTGGTGGGAAGAGATCTTTTCATTCTGTTCTACACAATTAAAAGAGCATTCTCCTAGGGTTTATGGTCAGTTCCCCTCAGTCATTAGATTGTGCCATTTATAGGTTGTGCTAAATTTCCAATCTGCAGATATATCGACTTTAGCAAACTGAGTCTAAACGTATTCTAAAAGGCAAAATCCTTGCCTTTGCTGTATTACCACCTCACACTGTTCTACAAACCATTATCAGCCACTGTTAGAAATGATTGTTTTGTTTCTTTTCTCCCTCTTTTTAAAATCAACTTTCAAAAGTCATGGGATTCAGAAGCATTCTCCTGAAACATTATATACAGAGAGTTGAAACTCACCATGTAAGACTATTTAATGACAAAACTTCAATATTTGTGTACAGTTGCTATACTTCAAATAGTTGAAGACTAATAATACTGTAATGGGCAATAATACAGATTCAACAAATTGAGGTGTGTGACTCTATATTTAATAATTTTAATGAAATTAAAATTGTTCTGCTAATGATCAGGTCTAAAGTGGCAAAGTGAAGCAAGAACTTTTAAGATTTTTACGTGAATTGTTTGGATAAAAAAACACTCAAATAAGAACTCTTAATACTTGCCTCACTGTCACTCTAACTCAAAACACTTTCTGCTTAATTATCCAGGAAACAAATCACATTAATGTAGAAAATAATTTTAATTTCCTATTTGTTTCTTTTATAAATATTTTCTCAAATTTTGAAATTAGTTTACTGTGTTTTTCATGCATACAGGAAATTTAAGATGTCATTAAACATGCCAAGAAGATAATTCCTTAACAAGATACCAAAAGAAGTTCTTTAATGATGTTAGAAACACAAATTAAATTTAGAAAGCTAATTCCAAAGGGTCAGAATTGCATAAATCACTAGAGATTATGAAACGGGATTTCTATAAGTATAAATTTATAACAGCATATGTTTAAAATAGCTGTTCTCAGAGCTATAAATGACCTTAATTACACAAAATGTTTTTCTTTTGATAAATTCAATGAATCTATTCTTCCAATTTTCGCTTTAATAGAAACAACATATTTTTCTTTGTAAAAAAGCATTTATGACTGTCTCAAGGCTATGGCCTTGGAACTGGCTGCTGGTATGGGAAGAGAAGGCAGGAGGAACGTTCTAAGGATGGTGGAAAGGGTCCAGCTCGGAGGTCTATTGGCAATCACGTCCTCTCTATGACCTCCATCAACAGAGAACTTCATATATTTAAAGGATTGACCCATGAGAAAGAAGGAGCTACTGTTCTGGGAGCATGAGTAGGACCAAGGGGAGGAAGATGTGGAAGCAGATTTCTGCTGAAGAATCTCCAGTACAATGTTGGAGAGAAGTGGTGAGAGTGACCATCAGTGTCTTGCTAATGAACTTACCAGTAACCCTGTTGGTTCAAAATTTTCTGGAGTTCCCTGGTGAAAGCTGAAATTGGCCCCTGTATACAGAAGGCAAGGAGAGACCAAAGAAGGAGGCAGACCGCACCAGATTGCCGTGTGGCTGATAGGGTCTTGGTGCTCTGGCCTGGTGTCAGGTCTGAGCCTCTGAGGTGGGAGAGCCAAGTTCAGGACACTGGATGACCAGAGACCTCTCAGCCCCACATAATATAAATCAGCAAGAGCTCTCCCAGAGATCTCCATCTCAATGCTAAGACTCAGCTCCAGTCAACAAACAGCAAGCTCCAGTGCTGGACACCCCAGGCCAAACAACTAGCAAGACAGGAACACAACCCCACCCACTAGCAGAGAGGCTATCTAAAACCATAATAAGTTCACAGACACCCCAAAACACTCTGCTGGACGTGGTCCTGCCCACCAGAAAGACAAGATCCAGCCACACACACCAGAACAGAGGCACCAGTCCTCTCCACCAGGAAGCCTACACAACACACTGAACCAACCTTATCCACTGGGGACAGACACAAAAAACAACGGGAACTATGAACCTGCAGCCTGCAAAAAGGAGATCCCAAACACAATAAGTTAAGCAAAATGAGAAGACAGAGAAACACACAGCAGATGAAGGAGCAAGGTAAAAACCCACCAGACCAAACAAATGAAGAAGAAATAGGCAGTCTACCTGAAAAATAATTCAGAGTAATGATAGTAAAGATGATCCAAAATCTTGGAAATAGAATGGAGAAAATATAAGAAATGTTTAACAAGGACCTAGAAGAACTAAAGAGCAAACAAACAATGATGAACAAGAAAATAAATGAAATTTAATATTCTCTAGAAAGAATTGATAGCAGAATAACTGAGGCAGAAGAAGGGGTAAGTGACCTGGAAGATAAAATAGTGGAAATAACTACCACAGAGCAGAATAAAGAAAAAAGAATCAAAAGAATTGAGGACAGTCTCAGAGACCTCTGGGACAATATTAAAGGCATGAACATTCGAATTATAGGGGTCCCAGAAGAAGAAGAGAAAAAGAAAGGGAATGAGAAAATATTTGAAGAGATTATAGTTGAAAACTTCCCTAATGTGGGAAAGGAAATAGTCAGTCAAGTCCAGGAAGAACCTAGAGTCCCATACAGGGTAAATCCAAGGAGAAATACACCAGGACACATATTAATCAAACTATCAAAAAATAAATACAAACAGAAAATATTAAAAGCAACGAGGGAAAAGCAACAAATAACATACAAGGGAATCCCCATAAAGTTACCAGCTGATTTTTCAACAGAAACTGCAAGCCAGAAGGGAGAGGCAGGACATATTTAAAGTGATGAAAGGGAAGAACCTACCACCAAGATTACTCTAACCAGCAAGGATCTCATTCAGATTTGATGGAGAAATCAAAAACTGTACAGATAAGCAAAAGTTAAGAGAATTCAGCACCACCACACCAGCTTTACAAAAAATGCTAAAGAAACTTCTCTAGTCAGGAAAGACAAGAGAAGGAAAAGATCTACAAAAACAAACCCAAAACAATTAAGAAAATGGTAATAGGAACATACATATCGATAACTACCTTAAATGTAAATGGATTAAATGCTCCACCCAAAAGACATAGACTGGCTGAATGGATACAAAAACAAGACCCACATATATGCTGTCTATAAGAGACCCACTTCAGACCTAGGGACACATACAGACTGAAAGTGAGGGGATGGAAAAAGATATTCCATGCACATGGAAATCAAAAGAAAGCTGGAGTAGCAGTTCTCATATCAGACAAAATAGACTTTAAAATAAAGACTATTACGAGACACAGAGAAGGAGAGTACATAATGATCAAGGGAGTGATCCAAGAAGAAGATATAACAATTCTAAATATTTATGCACCCAACATAGGAGCACCTAAATACATGAGGAAAAAGCTAACAGACATAAAAGGGGAAATCTACAGTAAAACAATAACAGTAGGGGACTTTAACACCCCACTTTCCCCAATGGACAGATCATCCAAAATGAAAATAAATAAGGAAACCCAAGCTTTAAATGACACAATAAACAAGATGGACTTAATTGATATTTATAGGACATTCCATCCAAAAACAACAGAATACACATTTTTCTCAAGTGCTCATGGAACATTCTCCAGGATAGATCATATCTTGGGTCACAAATCAAGCCTCAGTAAATTTAAGAAAATTGAAACACTATGAGATTAGGTATCAATTACAGGAAAAAAAAAACTATAAAAAATACAAACACATGGAGGCTAAACAATACACTACTAAATAAAGAAGAGATCACTGAAGAAATAAAAGAGGAAATTAAAAAATACATAGAAACAAATGACAATGAAAACACGATGACTGAAAACCTATGGGATGCAGCAAAAGCAGTTCTAAGAGGGAAGTTTATAGCAATACAATCCTACCTTAAGAAACAAGAAACACCTCAAATAAACAATCTAACCTTGCACCTAAAGCAATTAGAGAAAGAAGAACAAAATAACCCCAAATTTAG
>NC_041215.1:97412846-97416031 GCF_002837175.3 Physeter macrocephalus
TAAAAAATACAAACACATGGAGGCTAAACAATACACTACTAAATAAAGAAGAGATCACTGAAGAAATAAAAGAGGAAATTAAAAAATACATAGAAACAAATGACAATGAAAACACGATGACTGAAAACCTATGGGATGCAGCAAAAGCAGTTCTAAGAGGAAAGTGTATAACAATACAATCCTACCGGAATAAACAAGAAAAAGCCCAAATAAACAACTTAACCTTACACCTAAAGCAATTAGAGAAAGAACAACAAAAAACCCCACAAAGTTAACAGAAGGAAATAAATCATATAAATAAGATCAGAAATAAATGATAAAGGAATGAAGGACACAATAGCAAAGATCAATAAAACTAAAAGCTGGCTCTTTGAGAAGATAAACAAAATTGATAAACCATTAGCTAGACTCATCAAGAAAAAAAGGGAGAAGACTCACATCAACAGAATTAGAAATGAAAAAGGAGAAGTAAAAACTGACACTGCAGAAATACAAAGGATCATGAGAGATTACTACAAGCAACTATATTCCAATACATGGACAACTAGGAAGAAATGGACAAATTCTTAGAAAAGCACAACCTTCCAAGCCTGAACCAGGAAGAAACATAATATATACAGACCAATCACAAGTACTGAAATTGAAACTGTGATTAAAAATCTTCCAACAAACAAAAGCCAGGACCAGATGGCTTCCCTGGTGAACTCTATAAAACATTGAGAGAAGAGCTAACACCTATCCTTCTCAAACTCTTCCAAAAACAGCAGATGGAGGAACACTCCCAAATTCATTCTACAAGGCAACCATCACCTTGATACCAAAACCAGACAAAGATGTCACAAAAAAAGAAAACTACAGGCCAATATCACTGATGAATATAGAAGCAAAAATCCTCAACAAAATACTAGCCAACAGAATCCAACAGCACATTAAAAGGATCATAAACCATCATCAAGTGGGGTTTAACCCAGGAAGGCAAGGATTCTTCAATATACACAAAGCAATGTGATACACCTTATTGACAAACTGAAGGATGAAAACCATATGATAATCTCAATAGATGCAGAAAAAGCTTTCGCTAAAATTCAACACCCATTTATGAAAAAAACCCTCCAGAAAGCAGACATAGAGGGAACTTACGTCAACATAATAAAGGCCATATATGACAAACCCACAGCCAACATCATTCTCAATGGTGTAAAACTGAAACCATTTCCACTAAGATTAGGAACAAGACAAGGTTGCTCACTGTCACCACTATTATTCAACATAGTTTGGAAGTTTTAACCACAGCAATCAGAGAAGAAAAAGCAATAAAAGGAATCCAAATTGGAAAAGGAGAAGTAAAACTGTCACTGTTTGTAGATGCCATGATCCCATACATAGAGAATTCTGAAGATGCTACCAGAAAACTACTAGAGCTAATCAATGAATTTGGTAAAGTAGCAGGATACAAAATTAATGCACAGAAATCTCTTGCATTCCTATACACTGACGACTAAAAATCTGAAAGAGAAACGAAGGAAACATTCCCATTTACCACTGCAACAAAAAAGAATACAATATCTAGGAATAAACCTACCTAAGGAGACAAAAGACCTGTATGCAGAAAATTATAAGACACTGATGAAAGAAATTAAAGATGATACAAACAGATGGAGAGATATACCATGTTCTTAGATTGGAAGAATCAACATTGTGAAAATGACTGTACTACCCAAAGCAATCTACAGATTCAGTGCAATCCCTATCAATCTACCAATATGATTTTTCACACAGTTAGAACACAAAATTACACAATTTGTATGGAAACCCAGAAGACCTCGAATAGCCAAACAATCTTGAGAAAGAAAAACAGAGCTGGAGCAATCAGGCTCCCTGACTTCAGACTATGCTACAAAGTTAAGTAATCAAGTCAATATGGTACTGGCCCAAAAACAGAAATATAGGTCAATGGAACAGTATAGAAATCCCAGAGATAAACCCACGCACATATGGTCACCTTACTTTTGATAAAGGAGTCAAGAATATACAATGGAGAAAAGACAGCCTCTTCAATAAGTGGTGCTGGGGAAAGTGGACAGCTACATGTAAAAGAATGAAATTAGAACACTCCGTAACACTGTATACAAAAATAAACTCAAATTGTTTAAAGACCTAATGTAAGGCCACACACTACAAAACTCTTAGAGGAAACATAGGCAGAACACTCTGTAACATAAATCACAACAAGATCCTTTTTGACCCACCTCCTAGAAAAATGGAAATAAAAACAAAGATAAACAAATGGGACCTAATGAATCTCAAAAGCTTTTGCACAGCAAAGGAAACCATACTCAGGATGAAAAGACAACCCTCAGGATGGGAGAAAATATTTGCAAGTGAAGCAACTGGCAAAGGATTAATCACCAAAATATACAAGGAGCTCATGCAGCTCAGCATCAAAAAAACTAACAACCCAATCCAAAAATGGGCAGAAGACCTAAATAGACATTTCTCCAAAGAAGTTATACAGATTGCCAACAAACACATGAAAGGATGCTCAACATCACTAATCATTAGAGAAATGCAAATCAAAACTACAGTTAGGTATCACCTCTCACCAGTCAGAATGGCCATCATCAAAAAATCTACCAACAATAAATGCTGGAGAGGGTGTGGAGTAAAGGGAACCCTCTTGCACTGTTGGTGGGAATGTAAATTAATACAGCCACTATGGAGAACAGTATGGAGGTCCCTTCAAAAACTAAACATAGAATTAGCATATGAGCCAGCAATCCCACTACTGGGCATATACCCTGAGAAAACCATAATTCAAAAATAGTCATGTAACCACAATGTTCATTGCAGCACTATTTACAATAGCTAGGACATAGAAGCAACCTAAGTGTCCATCAACAGATGAATGGATAATGAAGATGTGGCACATATATACAATGGACTATTACTCAGCCATAAAAAGAAACGAAATTGAACTATTTATATTGAGGTGGATAGACCTAGAGTCTGTCATACAAACTGAAGTAAGTCAGAAGGAGAAAAACAAATACCGTATGCTAACACATATATATGGAATCTAAAAAAAAAAAAAAGGTTCTGATGAACCTAGGGGCAGGACAGGAATAAAGATGCAGATGTAGAGAATGGACTTGAGGACATGGGGACGGGTAAGGGTAAGCTGGGAC
>NC_041215.1:97416104-97479769 GCF_002837175.3 Physeter macrocephalus
AGCAGAAACTAACAGAACATTGTAAAGCAATTATACTCCAATAAATTTGTTTAAAAATATTTTAAAAAATGAAAAAGTGTGTTTGCATATCAATTAATCATCTTTGCTAATATTGTCATTATCAGTCTCAAAAGTTATTTTTTATGCCAGCAGAAAATTGCCATCAACAACACCTTATGTGAAAACTAATAAACATAAAATATGTCCTCTTTCTTTCAACTGTACTGCTTTCACTTACAGAAATTTTATTTTTTCAGCAAAGACCACTTTTTCTTTTGTTTCATAATTTATTTACTTTTTGTCCAAAGTGCAATTTTTACAATTCTTCACAGGCCGAATAACCCCCAAATAACTGTAGTAAGAAAACAATATTTTGCCTCCCAATCTCTCCTTCACCCCACTTGCATGAACCTCACTTCCTTAGTATGGCTGAGTTCTAATTTTAGTATTTCACAGTGAGCTATTCAAAACTAATTATCTGTAGATTATTTTATTTCTTGCATTATTTTTGCAAAAGTTTTAACCAAGAAACCCTTGCTTGTGTCCTGCTGCTGCAAGTCATTAGAAGTCAGATGGTTTTCAAAAGTTATCAGTATTGGGACTTCCCTGACCTTCAGTGGTTAAGACTTTGCCTTCCCATGCCATAGGTGTGGGTTCGGTCCCACAGTGAGCTAAGATCCCACATGCCTCATGGCCAAAAAATTAAAACATAAAACAGAAGCCATATTGCAACAAATTCAATAAAAGACTTTAAGAATGGTCCACATCAAAAAAATCTTAAAAAGAAAGGTTATCAGTATCTGAGAACATTAAACATTTTATACTTTTTTGATGCTCCATCTAACAATGCCTTAAGTTTCATATATTGTATTATATAATGTGTTCCATCCTTTAGAAAGATATTAAAAATACTGTATGTGCCAAAAACTGATTATATCTGAAAAATTCTGGACCTCCTAAATATACATAATAGTGGCAGAGAAAATGAGATTTTCAGTGCAAACTGATGCTTACATAAACAACCATATCCATGAGGCAAACATCTCATTTACCTACTATTGTTTTGTAACTCATTTATTGAGATAACTTACATATGGTAATATTCACTCAATGTGTGCAACAAAATGGTTTTTACTATAATCACAGAGTTGTGCAACCATTACTATATCAATCTTAGAATATTTTCCTCACCCCCAAAATAAACTGCATATTCTTTAGCTATCATAATCAATTTCCCATTCCCCACAGTGCTGTATCAATTTGCCTATTCTGGACATTTCATATAAATAGAATTATATAATATATAGTTATTTCACTTATCATAATGTTTTCAAGGTCTATCCGTGTTGTAGCATGTATCAGTACTTGATTTATTTTATGATGGACTGTTATTACATTTGTGGATGTACCACATTTTATTTATGCATTCATCAGTTGATGGACATTTGATTGTATCTAACTCCTAACTTTTATGAAAAATGGTTATGTGAATATTCATATATGTTTTTGTGTGGACATATGTTTCATTTATCAAGGGTTTATAGTTAGAAATGGAATTACTCAGTCAGAAAATAACTATTTTTAACATTTTGAGTTCCTGCCAGACTGTTTGGAAAAAAGTGTCTGAACCATTTTAGTATCACCTGCCGTGGATGACAGCTCTGATATTTCCACAACCTTGCCCACTCTTATTATTATCTGTACTTTTACAATAGCCATCCTAGTCAGTGTGAAGTGGTATTTAATTATGGTTTGATCTGCATTTCCCTGATGGCTAATGATATCTAGTATCTTCTCTTGTGCTTAGTGCCATTTGTACATTTTTTCTAGAGATGCCAACTTAGTTCCTTTGCCCATTTCTTAATTAGGTTATTTGTCTTTTTATTATTCAATTATATGAATCCATTATATATGCTAGGTAAAGTCCATTATGAGCTATATGATTTGAAAATATTTTCTCCCATTTCATGGTTTTTTTTTTACATAACTGTAAAGTCCTTTAAATCAAAAAGTTTTTGATTGTGATGAAGTAATTTGTTTTTGATTACTTGTGCTTTTGATGTAAGAACACATTGCCACATCCAAAGTCGCCCTTATGTTTCTTCTAACAGTTTTATAATTTTAGTTCTAATGTTTATGCTTTAATCGTTTTTGAGTTAATTTCTGTATATGTTGTGAGGTAGGCATCCAACTTCATTCTTTTACATGTGGCTACCCAGCTGTCCTACCACCATTTGTTAGAGTAATTTCCCCCATCAATTATATTGGCATACTCTTTAGAATTCAGTTGACCATGCAGAAGGGTTCAGAAGGGCTTTTCTGAATTCTTAATTTTATTCCATTGAGTTATATGTTTATCCTTATACCAGCCCTACACTGTTTTGGTTACTGTTGCTTTGTGGTAAGTTCTGAAATCTGAACGTGTGTCACGCAACTTTGTTTTCTTCAAGGTTGTTTTTACTTTTCTAGTTTCCTTGAGTAAGTCCATATGATTCTTAGAATCAGCTTGTCAATTTCTTTAAGAAAACCAGCTGGGAAAATAATAGGGATTGCACTGAATTTGCTGATAAATTTAGGGATTATTCTCATTTTAACAATTTCAGTATTATATCTTGCAATTTATAAACATGTTGCAGATTTCTTTTAACTTAGGTCTCCTTTAATTTACATCAATTATATTTTATAGTTTTCAAAGTATAACTTTTTTACTTCTTTTGTCGAGTTTAATTCTTATCCTTTTTGATGCTATTATAATTGGAATTATTTTATTAATATCATTTTTGTATTGCTCATTAAAAGTGACTAATTTTTGTATATTCTTCTTGGGTGTGCTTAATATATGCTAAATGGTGTCACATATTTCTTTGAGCCTTGCTTTTTTTTTTTTTTTTTTCATTTTTTCCTCTCTGTTCTTCAGATTCCATAATCTCTATTGTACTGATCTTTCTTTAAGTTTTCTAATTCTTACTTCTGTTGATCCCATCTGGTGTTTCAACTCTCAAATTTCAACTCTCAAATTTCCATTTGGTTCATTTTTTTAAACATGGTTTCTTCTCTTTTTTATATTATCTGTTTGATGAAACATTGCCTTCATAGCTTGATTCACTTCTTTAACCATGGTTTCCTTTACTGTTTGAAAATATTTTATAATGGCTGCTTAGTTCTATTCAGTCTTTTTGTGTTAAATCTGACATCTGGTTGATCTCCCAGCCTCTTGCTATTGCCTGTTTTCTTCCCTCTCTTTGGGTCATATTTTCCCAATTCTTTGCATAATATTTTTTTTGAAAATTGGACATTTATTGTAGCAACTCTTGGTACCCCTCATATTGTAATTTTTGCTCGTTTATTTGTTTAGTGACTAGGTGGATTATTTTAGGAAGTCCATTTTCCCTGCAGTGCAAAGATCCTGACATTGTAACTCAGGGTGCTGCCTTGGCATGTGCACAGGAAGCTGGTATGGCAATGGTTTAGTAGTGTTCTCTTTGTCTCTTTTTTCTGACCACATGCAGCTCTACTGTAAAGCTCTACTAATTGTTTGCTTATTGCTGTATTTTTGTCAACAATTTTCCAGAGCATAAATTGTCCCACAGACTGATTCAATTAAATTTGAAGTGCTTTGTAGGGTTAGTTTAGAAATTCAGTGTTTGAGGTTTGCTCTGCCCCCAGGAGAACTCTTCTTGGTTGTCTCTTTCTGGTTCTTCTGGTAAAATGTATCAGCCTATTCTTTAGCTTATATCTTTAATAAGCTGCCAGTCTTCTTTTAATTGCTTTGTTATTTTTCAGAGCACCCTTAGGCATGAAGTTTACCATACTCTGTTTCAAGAAAAGTCCTTCAGGAAGAGCTTTGGAGCTCTCTTTTATAGACTACCTATACCCTGAAAAAAAATCTGTTAACCATGTCTCTAGAGGTGGGGCTGGGTACAGTGCACATCTCTCCCTGAATGACTTTCCCACCTTAGAAGCTGAGCACTAGGCTGGTGGTGGTAGCCTCTGATCTTCTTGGCGTGTATCCTCTAATGTGGAAACTCTGCCCTATGAATAGACCAGGGAGAAAGCAATCAGGACCCTAACATTTTCAGTATCCTGTGAGGGCAATAGAGCCTCTTACTCTCAACTTCTCTGCTGTACTTTGGAATTTAGCCTCTGAACAAAGTAATGAGGCAGAGAATGGTGGGGTGGGGGAAGATAGGATGAGAATTGCTTATATTCATTCCCTCCCAGGGAAATACCATATTCCATGACTAGGAGTTTTGGGCATAAGGAACACTGTGTTCTTGGCTACACTTACCTGGAATAAAGTTTTTGTTATATTGGTCTTAGATGGGGAAAGGGGATCATGATTCAAGTGCCTCAGATTATCACTGTTCTTACCAAGTTTGAATAAATGTTTCTTCACTTACTGTATGCTCTTAGAACCATTTCCATAGATTAAAAAAATTTTTTTTCCATTTTCAGCAGTTTTCTCTGAGTATTTAGTTCCACAGATCTCCTTACATTGCAATTTGAGCAGTGGAACTCACGTGTACCTACATTTATATCAGTGATGATGATGATAATATTATATGGTGTTATAATTATCAACAACAGTAATAATATTATTATTATCATTATATGCAGAATGATCATCAAAACAGATGTTTAAAAAAAGAAAATATATTTTCCCCAGATAATTAAGCATCTGATAAAACATTTAATTGTGGTTCCTCTATGACTAAGGGTAAGCTGTGTGTTTTCAGTAAACTGGAACATTGCACTATCCCACCTTCCCTACATATATATGTGTATTTGGGTTTTTCTTCCCCACAAATCTGGAGTTTCTTGAGGATATGATAGTGCTTATTAATATTCATATTATCTGACACATATCACATAGCCCACTTGTAGGCATTTAATATGCTGGTTAGTTGATTCCTTGGTAAATGACAACTGTCTTGCTAGATATTTGGAAATATAACTAGATTTTGTTTTGTGTAGCCACAGACTGTTGCATTTTGACAGAGTGTAAAATAATTTGGGTGGGAAGTCAAGAGTCTTCTTTGGTTCATTGTGAGTTGGAGGCACAAAAATCCTACTGCATACTTTAAAATCCCCTCATCTACTTTTCCTAAATCAAGGTTTATATAACGATCATGATAATGAATAATAACTGGATCTGAGCTGAAAATACCAATTTTTAAATTTTTATTTTTACAAGTTCCAGAGGAACACAGAGTTCCATGGACACCTTTGCAAGTGGAAGAGTTTCTTGGTAAAGAACTAGGTGGCTGAGGAAATAAGTTGCCCAATTATCAAAACCTTGGTAAGTTGATGTAATTTCTAGAAAATACCTATTGTGGACTAACACATTCTCAATATACTAGACTAGTTTTTAGAAAGGTGCTCTTCAATTGACATCTTGTCTCTTGGAATCACCATTTAATAAAATAAGTAGGATCGCAATAATGTGACTGGAAAACTGGTAATCTAGTGGATCTAATGAAAAATTGTTCCAGGCTGTGAGTTAAATTTATCCAAGAGAGGATTTTAGTAGAATACAGGAATCACCAGTGCAATTCTGCACATGGCAGGAGTTTAACGAATACTTATTTGAATGAATATACTTGATCCAGGTTATAAATGCTTTTTAAAAAGCTCATTCTTCCTTTCTTTTTGTGAAAATCTGGGAATAATTGGTAGTTTGGTATTCTCAAAATATGTTAATTGTCCCAGAAAACATACAAGTTAGTCAAGGGTTAGTAAAGTGAGAATCTCTATTTTAGTATAAAAATGGGGACAAGCCCCATGTGGGAGATTTTAAGTAAAGCAATCTTCTAACAACATAAGTAATATTCTTTTCTCTTTTATATACACAAGAATAAGTCTAAATATTTAAGGGTACTATTTAAATTATGGTGCAGTATTTTAATGCTTGAAGTTATTTATTCAATAATTTTTGTAATTATTTAGAATTATCACTCTCACTCAATTACATCCAAACTTTGTGAGTTAAAATAACAAAGAAATTTCTATGTCTTCTAGACATAAACTATATACTTTATAATATTGTATAAAAATCACTGATAAAATTATTTACAAATTGCATTTACTTTAATTTAAACTTACGTATAAGTACAAGTATTTCTTTTGCTCTGTGTGTGTGTGTGTGTATTCAAATGTGCACCCTTTTAAAGAACCACTATGAAACTGGAAAGAAAACAAACAGGATAAAGAGCATATACACCTAAATGCCAGCTATAAAACATATGCTTACAAAGTCATACATTAATTTCCAATTTACTGAACAATCATCCTTGCCTCTAAATTATCACAGAATTAAGTATACCTATATTAGAATAGTTTATTTTCTTCAAAATAATTCTGAATATAAAAAATATATATGTACTATCAGGACTTTTATGCAAGCCCAGTGTTGTGCTCGTTAGATAACTTCAGTTAAATAACTTAAGAATCAAGTACTGATATCTTAAAAAAAAAGGATTCCTCCTCTTATATTCCTTTACTTGTTTTTTAAAGTGGAATTATAGAATTATAGCTTAACTTCTCCTACTGTGCTTTAATGAAAGGATAGACTAAATGGTCTGTATTCTTTGTATGTTGCCTTGAAAGGAAAATAAACATAAAGATAAGATGAAATTCTAATGTAGGACTCAGACAAGCAAATAAGAATGGTCCACTTCTAGAGAAAGATTTCATACCCAAATTCTGAAAATACATGTCTTCTTCCCCGAGTAGGATGAATATACATATTCCAGTACCCAATGCAATCTCAATTTACATCTATTGTCCCACGATAATTATTAAATCTCCCCCATTTTATTATTAAGAAAAGTCCAGACTTGGACATTAATTTATATAGTTATTTAAACATAGAGTTACTGGAAATTTTGACATTCTCTCATTTAGGTATTCTTGGAAATTTTGACATTCTATCACTTAGATATTCTTTCAGGTGAGATATTAAAAGATTCTTTACTTCAAAACCTTCCCCTGGGAGGATCAAAATATTAATCTACTGCCTTAAGTAAAACCAATTAATATTCATCATTTTAAAATATTGTAGCCACTTTATTATAAAAAATTAAGATATTCTAATTTTATAAGTGTATTTGTATCATTATTTTTAAATATTCTTAGTAAGGTAAAATTTAAGTACAATTAAATTAATTTATTTTGGGGGAAGAATTTGATGAATATTGGTAACTGTATACAGTGGTATAATCTCCACCACAACCAAAGAATGGAACAATTTCATCATCTACAACATTTCCCTTGTGCCACTTTGTAGTCAGTCCAGCCTCTGATTTCCAGCCCCAGGCAAACACTAGTCTGTTTCCTATAACTATAGTTCTTCCTTTTCCAGCATTTCATATAAATGCTTGATTTCTTTCATCGGCATGCATTTGATACTCATCCATGTTGTTGTGTGTCTGACTATTGTTTTCATTTTTATTGTTGGATAACACTTTTTTTTTTTCCATTTATTTGTTGATGGACATTTGAGTCAATTCCTATCTTTGACTAACTTAATAAAGGTGTTCAGAATATTCATGTGTTAATTTGTTTGGAAACCTTTTTATTTATTTAGGGTCAATTTATAGTATAGGATTGTGGGATCCATTGGTACATGTATTTTACTTTTTTGAGATATTGGTATACTGTATGCAAAGTGACTGAACCACTATTCCTACAAGCAGTAGGTAGGAGACACATTTGCTTCACAACCTCAGCAGCACTTGGTATTGCCAGGCATTTAACTTTAGTCATATTTGCAGGCATGTAGTGGTGGATTTTTTTCTTTTTTAAAAAAATTTTTTAAAAATTCTTTTTTAAAAATTCTTTTAAAAAAAATTGAAGTATAGTTGATTTACAATGTTTAAGGTGTACAAGAAAGTGATTCAGTTATATATATATACATATATACATATATAATCATATATATATTATATATGTGCTCTACAGTAAGCCCTTGTTGTTTATCTATTTTATAAATAGTAGTGTGTATCTGTTAATCCCAATACCTAATATATCAGCACTCCCCTTTCTCCTTTGGTAACCATATGTTTGTTTTCTATGACTGTTCTGTAAATAAGTTCATTTGTATTATTTTTTTAGATTTCACATATAAGTGATATCATATGATATTTGTCTTTCTCTTTCTGACTTACTTCACTTAGTGTGACAATCTCTAGGTCCATCCATGTTGCTGCAAATGGCATTATTTCATTCATTTTTTATGGCCAAGTAATATTCCATTGTATATATAAACCAGATCTTCCTTATTCATTCATCTGTTGATGGACACTCAGGTTGCTTCCATATCTTGGATACTGTAAATAGTGCTGCTATGAACATTGGGGTGCATGTATCTTTTCAAATTAGAGTTTTCATCTTTTCCAGATACATGCCCAGGAATGAGACTGCTGGATCATATAGTAACTCTATTTTTAGTTTTTTAGGGAAATTCCATACTGTTCTCCATAGTGGCTGCACCAATTTACATTGCCACCAACAGTGTAGGAGGGTTTCCTTTTCTCCACACCTTATCTAGCATTTGTTATTTGTAGAATTTTTGATGTGACCGTTCTGACCCATGTGAGGTGATACCTCATTGTATATTTGAGGTGTATTTTTCTAATAATTAGCAATGTTAAGCATCTTCTCATGTGCCTGTTGGCCATCTGTATGTCTTCTTTAGAGAAATTTCTATTTAGGTCTTCTGCCCATTTTTTGATCTTTTTTTTATATTGAGCTGTATAAGCTATTCGTATAATTTTGAAATTAATCCCTTGTTGGTCACATCATTTACAAATATTTTCTCCCATTCTGTAGTTTGTCTTTTCATTTTGCTTATGGTTTCCTTTGCTGTGCAAAAGTTTTTAAGTTTAATTAGGTTCCATTTATTTATTTTTTGCTTTTGTTCTAGGAGACAGATCCAAAAAAATATTGCTGCAATTTATGTCAAAGAGTGTTCTGCCTGTGTTTTTCTTTAAGAGTTTTACAGTATCTGGTCTTACTATTTAGGTCTCTAATCCACTTTGAGTTTATTTTTGTAAATGATGTTAGAGAATGTCCTAATTTCATTCTTTTATATATAGGTGTCCAATTTTCTAGCACCACTTACTGAAGAGACTGTCCTTTCTCCATTGTATATTCTTGCCTCCTTTGTAGTAGATTAATTGACCATAAGTGTGTGGGTTTATTTTAGGCTCTCTATCCTGTTCCGTTGATCCATATATCTGTTTTTGTGCCAGTATTATGCTGTTTTGATTACTGTAGCTTTGTAATATAGTCTGAAGTCAGGGAGCGTGATTCCTCCAGCTCTATTCTTCTTTCTCAAGATTGTTTTGGCTATTTGGGGTCTTTTGTGTTTCCATGTAAATTTAAAAAAAAATTTGTTCTAGTTCTGTGAAAAATGCCACTGATAATCTGATAGGGATTGCACTGAATCTGTAGATTGCCTTGGGAATTATGGTCATTTTAACAATATTGATTCTTCCTATCCAAGAACATGATTTATCTTTCCAACTGTGTTGTCTTTAATTTCTTTCATCAGTGTCTTATAGTTTTTGGAGTGCAGGTCTTTTGCCTCCTTAGGTAGTTTTATTCCTAGGTATTTTATTTTTTTGATGCCATGATAAATTGGGTTGTTTTATTAATTTCCCTTTCTGATATTTCGTTAAGAGGATAGAAAAGCAGCAGATTTCTGTATATTAATTTTGTATTCTGCAACATTACTGAACTCAGTGATGAGCTCTAGTAGTGTTCTGGTGGCATCTTTAGGATTTTCTATGTATAGTATCATGTCATCTGCAAATGGTGACAGTTTACTTCTTCCTTTCCAATTTGTATTCTTTTTATTTGTTTTTCTTCTCTGATTGCTGTGGCTAGAACTTCCAAAACTATGTTGAATAAAAGTGGTGAGAGTGGTATTAACTTGCTTTTTGCTGATAAGTACTGTTTAGCCTCTTTTATCTGCTAATTTATGATTTATTTTCATTTATGAAGTCTGTGTTCAAGTATGTTGTTAATTTGTGTTGAATTTTTGCTATCTTATTAATAAATTGTAAAAGTTCCTTATATTTCTGAATGCAGCCTTTTGATTTTTTTTTTTGCATTTCTAAACATTTTATGTAAAAGGAATCATAAAATATATACTCTATGTCTGACTTCCTTAGCATAATGTTTTTGAGATTCAGCCATATCATATCATAAAACATATCATATATTTCATTGCTTTTAAATCTTAAATGATATTCAATTACTCCATATTTTTGTTTATCCATTCAACAATGGGGAGGTATTTGGATTGTTTCCAGTTTGGGGCTGTTATGAATAATGATGCTGTGCGCATTCACAAATGTGTGTGTTTTCATTTTTCTCAGATAGATTCCTAAGACTGCAAATGCTGAATTATATAATAAGTTTATGTTTAAATTTTAAGGAAATGACCAAATTCTTTCCCAATTGGCTGCACAATTTACATTCCCACTAGCTCTATATGATTCCAGTTTCCCACTTCCTTGCCAGCACCCCTTATTTTCTGTATTTTGTCTGTATTAAATGCATATTCTAGTATATGTATGGTAATACTTTATTGTTAATTTAATTTGTGTTTCTCTAATGACTAATGAAATTTAACATCTTTTCATGTCTGCATTTTATTTGGTGAAATAGCTATTCAAATATATTCTCATTATATATTTGTGTTATTATTGAGTTGTGTTTTTTGTAAACTTAGGAAAAGTCCTTTATAAAATATGTTATTTTCAAGTATTTTCTCCCAATCTGTAGCTTACTTTTTTCTTTTTAATTAATGGCATCATTTGAAGCACACATTTTAAAAATTTTGATAAAATTCAAATTGTATGTTGTTTTTTCTCTTTATGAAGTTTATTTTGATGTTGTATCTAAAAACTCTTTGCCCAAATCCACCTCCTCATGATTTTGTCCCTACATTCTTCTAGAAATTTTATGATTTTAGCTTTTACAGTTAGCAATATGATTCATTTTGAGCTAACTTTTGTGTATACTGAGGCAACTGTCTAAGTTAATTGTTATGCTTGTGAATATCCAATTGTTCCATAATTGTTTGTTGAAAATACTATTCTTTCCCCATTTTGTCTTGGCACCTTTATAAAAAATCTATATTCGAAGACTCTCAATGCTCTTCCTTCTAGTGTACTGATATGTTTCTATTTTGTTTCAACACCCTTGATTATTATAGCTTTATAGTTTGTTTTGATTTTGGCTAGTGTAAGTCCTCTAAGTCTGTACTTTTGTTTAAAAACCATTTTACTATTCTATATCTTTGCACCTCCATATATACTTTAGGATAATTTTTTTTCAATTTCTACAGAAAAAAAAAAGCCTTTGGGATTAAATTTTGAATCAGCTGGGAGAGATTGACTGTCTTGATAATATTAAATCTTTTGGTCCATGACTGAAAAATCTCTATTTATTTATATCTTCTTTAATTTTTCTTAGCAATGCTTTCTAATGTCCATTATATAAGAATCACATTTCCATTGTTAAATATATCTTTGAGAATTGTGTACTTTTTGATTCTATAGTAAATTAAGTTGCTTTAAAACTTTCATTTTCAGATCATTTATTGTGAGTATATTGAAATATAACTGATTTTTTATATATTTCACTAGCATTCTGAAACCTTGCTATAGTCAATGGTTAATTATATCAGTTTTATTATAATTTACTCTAAGTTTTCAACAATACAAGAATATGATCTGATAATAATAGTGTATCTTTACTGTCTCTTTCTGATATGGATACTTTTTATTTCTTTCTATTATAATATTGAATTTGTGGGCATAAAGTTGCTCATAGTATTCCTTTATTATCCCTTTAATTTCCATTAGATCTGTTGTGATGTCCCTTTTTCATTTCTGATCTTATTAATTGTGTCATTTCTTATCATTTGTAATTAGCCTGGCTAGATGTTTATCAATTTTATTAATCTTTTCAAAGAACCAGCTGTTGGTTTTGTTGAATATCTCTATTTCCTTTTTTTCAATTTCATTGATTTCTGCACTAATTCTAATTTCTTTTATTCTGCTTAGTTGGAATTTAATTTTCACTTTTTTTTTCTAGTTTCCTAAGGTGGAAACTTAGATTACTGATTTTACATCTTTCTTTCTAATATATGCATTCATTGCTCTCAGTTTTCCTCTAAGCACTGCTTTTACTCCACCCCACAAATATTGATAAGTTGTGTTTATATTTTTATTTCCAAAACTCTTTTAATTTGTCTTGAGATTTTAGATTAGTTCCACTGTGATCTGAAAGCAGACATTGTACGATTTCTATTTGTGTTTTATGGCCCAGAGTGTGGTCTATCTTAGTGAATTGTCCATGTAAGTTTGAGAAGAATGTGTATTCTTCTGGTTTTGCATGAAGTAGTCTACAGATGCCAATTGTTTCTGGTTGGTTGATTGTGTTTTGAGGTTAACTATGTACATACCGATTTTCTTTCTGCCTGATCTGTCCATTTCTGATACAGACATGTTTATGTCTCCATCTGTAATAGTGAATTCATCTCTTTCTTTTTGCAGTTCTATTAGTTTTTCCTTCAAGAAGTTTGATGCTCTGTTGTTAGGCACAAACACTTTAAGGAAAAACTAATAGAACTGCAAAAAGAAAGAGATGAATTAACTATGTACATACCGATTTTCTTTCTGCCTGATCTGTCCATTTCTGATACAGACATGTTTATGTCTCCATCTGTAATAGTGAATTCATCTCTTTCTTTTTGCAGTTCTATTAGTTTTTCCTTCAAGAAGTTTGATGCTCTGTTGTTAGGCACAAACACTTTAAGGATTGTTTTGTCTTCTTAGACAAAAACAAGAAAAATGGGAATTAAGTGGATTGAATATATTTTTAAAAATCTTATATTTACCTTTTGGTGGTGTTAATGATAATAACTGAAATTTCACATTGAGGAGAATTAACTTAGCCAACACTGTGTATGGTAGGTAAAGTAAGTAAAACAATTCCCAAAGTGTGGTCTTCAGAATACTAGATTGAGAAATATTAATAGATACTTTATGGAAGAAGTGTTTTTGAAGGCAACCATGGTCATGATGCACAGATATTTAACCGTTGTCACTCAATGCCTTCTTCCTCGAAACATACTGCATGCTAACATAGTAAAAGTTTCAAGAAGTCCTGCAGTAATAAAGAATATATGACTATTAATTATATCTCGGAGAATCTGGAAAAAGAAAGAATATACAACTCTGTTCAATAGTTCACCAAATTAGAACATGCGTATAGGTACTTCATTAGCAGAATTCTTACATCTCAAGAAATTCAGATGTACTACTCAATATATAAATGTACTAATGAACAAAAACATTTAAATTAGGTAATCACATGTAGATTATTATTCAATTCACCTGCTCTTAACTTTTTAAAATCTATATTTATTAATATTATCTTGAATGTTCACATAAGTTGCTAGAGCAGAGTAGATCATTGCTCTTTATTTACAGCAAACAATTAACTACTGGTTTCCTCTTCCCCAATTCGTACCATGAGGTGATGCAGTATGAGCCAAATGTCATGCAGCATATATGGAGTCTGTATTGCCAGTGAGGAACCCTGAATAAAATGAATCTGGACACTTATTTACATGCTGTATCACTCCCATCCAGAAAGAGTCTCCTTGGAAATATAATGGAAAAGATACAGGCTTCTTACTCCATCTCCATGGAATACAAATAAATCTCTCCATGGCAAAGATAAATAAGTTCACTGTCTCCTGATTTACAACCCAGAGGATTTTTAAGGTCCTAGGTTTCAGCCTACCTTGAAATGTAAATACACAACTCGGGAGATAAATCTCTCTGGAGCTCTCTCTATCTAATTAGTCATAAATTACCTTTCAAGACACGTTTTTTGCCCAGATCTCAAGTTTCAGTAAAATTTGTTCAGCATGTCCAAACCGTGCATAAACAGAAACTATCCTCCCTACAGGGTCACATCCACAATGCAGTAATTAATGCAACTCTGATTAAAATAAGAATAATGCTTTTCTTTTAATATAAATACACATAAACAGTAATTTAGTCACTGTTAGTAACTCAGTATAATTTGTAGTGTTATTTCCTTAGTCTTTATAAATATTAGAGAATGTCATGGTAACAATAATTATGTATATTTAATATAAAAATGTAATGTTGTGGAAAATATTTGAAATTATGACTGACCTTCCCTGCTAAAAAATATCTTGGGGTAGATACTGGCCTTTACCAAATGTATGGAACTGTTTGAAGCCTACTTTTAGAGCTAAGAGGAAAGAAATCTTTAGTCTTAAAAGCTGATCAAGGGATCTTTATAAAAATTAGTTAAACTTTATTAAAAAACTAGTTAAAGCAGAATATATTTTCTCCCCTCATCTGCAATATTCTATGGCATAAGTTCATCTGGTAAAAAAAATGAAGCAATTCCCACCTAATTATTTAAACAGTCAAATGTATATAATAATATGTGTATCAATTTATGTGATATGACATGAACCTTGAGGTTATTTTCTATGTATATGTAGCTATGCATTACACAGATGGATATCAGAAGTTGATCTAGAGTTTAAGCACACCATTGAACCCCCCAGTTTATTATAGCAATAAAGTCTGTTTTTATATACTAACTGCTAAAATGGGCATATCATTTACCTTTCCATATAGTATATTGATACATGGTCATGAAAATAACTAATATACAACATTCAAAATTTTACTAAGCTTCAATATCTCAGAATTATAAGATCATTATTTATTTGAAAACAAGAATCATAGTTTATTCCTTTAAACAGTATAGTTGTTGAATTAGTTTCAACTTTTACTCTGCGTATAATACAATTAATCTTTCAAAAAATTAAAGACACTTTCTAGGTGAATTTTATTCAGTTATTCATTCACTCGCAGATTTCTTTTTATGTGTACTATTAAACATCCCGAAAAAACATAATGATACAATGAGTAATGCAATACATACCCAAGTACTCACCTCACAGCAAGCACCATGAGTGTTCCTCCTTGATTCCATCCCCAGAGATACGATTATCTCATATTGGGTGCTTATCATTTCCATGTGTTTCTTTAAAATTTTTCTACAGACATAAGTATTGCAAAGCAATATATATTTTTGCCTATGTTAACTGTAAATACATGGAATTGTGCTATATTTTCTGTGACTTGCCTTTTTTGCTAATACATTCCATGTAGGGATATGACACAATTTATCTTTTCTATTGTCAGACATTTTCATTGTCTTTCTTAAAAAAAATTAACAATATTGCTATAAAGATTCTTTTTCACGTCTCTTTATGTATGTTGTTTCTGCTGAATCTCACTTTGGGGCCTAGTTACCTTATATATTTGATTATCTTTGAATGTTTTCTGTCCAACCATTTAAAAAATGTATCTGTGTGAATTCTTTGAAAACTGGGATAATGATCCCTCATCCTTCATCCTTTGCATAAGCTTCTTTAAGTGCCTGGGAACATGCCAGGTCTGGAATACTTGAAAGTAAATTATTCACTTAATGTTATTTGGAGCTCTCAGGTGAGATAAATCAGGGTTGAAATTTGCCCAAGAACACATCATTCTCCTTGCTTCAAACCAACTCAACTTCTATAACAACATCCTGAGTGAAGGGGCAGTGGAAGATTTACCTCCAAATGTCTCTACTCAGAAACTGTGTCCCTTGAAGGTACAACTATTATGAAAAGGGCCCCTTAGTAGAGTTTCCAGTTTGTACATAACTGGGGCTTTGTTTCTGTTGCACTCATTACAACAAACTATTAAAACCAAATCTCAAATGTGCCAGAATAGGAAACTGCCTGTAGGAAAAAAAGGAGGCTTTGAAACTGTGAATTCCTTTTTACCTAAATTCCCATCCTGTTTATTTTTTTGGTCACTTTTTAATTTTTTAAAGATTATTTTTAAAAAGCGTTTTCTAACTGTCCAGAAATATAAAATCGTTCCAAATTACAGAGTATTAAAGGTAGCATATCCAGTGTGATCATTCTAAATATAAAGATGGTCATTTTGTATTAACTTAAAACATTTTCACATCTCTACCTTACAATGTATTAAGTCTAGATTCCTTGGTGACATACTTGGTGACAAATTTCTTGTCAGTGTTTTGCTGTTTAACCATTTTAATCGAAATTATTATATTTATTATTTTTCCCTCTCTCATTGTCTTGTTCATTTATGTGTATTACAATTATTGATATATATTTAATTTTTATCATCTATTTACTACTTTCTACTTATGGTACTTTTTATTTTCTTTAAAAATATAACAGTACCTAATTTAAGTCATTATATTTATGCTTTTCCAGAATATTATGGCCTTAGAATATGCTTATTCCAATCACTGCCTTCCAACTTACATCTTATTTTGTACCATAGTCTATATGTGTGATCTTCCAAATTGGATACAATTGTACATAATCAATGTTTATTTAGGTTCAACCAGATGCTTCTCATTTTCCTTGCTTATCATTCCTTCTTTCATCTGGAATCTTCATTTTGGTTTTATTGTCTCTTTTCCTGAAACACATCCTTTGATGAGGGTGAATTTGTGGTAAAATCTTCCAGCTCTTGTTTATTTGAAAAATGCTCTTTCATTTCATTTGTGAAAGAAATTTTAATTACATATAAAGTATTTGACATAATTGTACCTTAAAACAATACTAAGATATCATTCTGTTGTCTTCTGACATCCAAGGTTGACAATAAGAATCAACTCTTAGTTAAATTGTAATTTGACATATGTAGGCTTACTTTCTATCAGCCTGCTCTTTGTTGTTTTTCAGTTTTAATGTATGTCTAAGTGTGGATTCCTTGTAGTATTCTCCTTGGAATTTTTTTTTCAAATCTGAAATACACTCATTTTTCACTTCTAAAATTTTCTTCTATTTGTCTATAATCTCCTTCTGAATCACTGATTAAAAAGATACTCTCCCTTTTCTTTCTTTTTCCATTGTACTTATCCTCCATTATTATAATTATCTGTTTATCTATCCTTGTCAACGAAAGATATTACACTTGAAGATTTTTTTTTTTGTATCTCCAAGTACCTTTCATTGGAGGCCAAATATTCTAATCTGACTTTTTAAAATGTGCATAGCATGTCCAAAGATGTACAGGCTAAGTAGACACAGACTCTGAAAATTACTCCTGAGTAGTATAGTTTATCCTTTACATCTTCACTGTTTATTCATTTCTATATAATTTTATTTGGTTTATATTGACAACTTTTTATTTTCTTAGCATATTTTTCTTGAGGAGCAGGTATAGGTTTCTTCCTAACTTTTATATCAGAATCAACTGAAAATAAATATCTGACATTTATTACAATGTCCCATTCACCAGGTCCGTGAATAAGAGAGGTCTTACTTCCAGAGCCCTCACCTATTCTTTTACCCAGACATCTACATAAGAAAAGGAAGATGAGAGAAAGTCTAGCACAAAGTATTAAAATATGTTTATTAAATGAATGGATAAATAAGTGGATATAATACACCAAATATGTGAAGAGCAAAACTTTTAATGAGTTGCAGAAGATACTGCTATTCATATTTCAAGTAAGTCTCCTGGCTCTGCCAATAGAGGTAGACATAAGTCCATTCTTGTATATGCAATCATACATACTCACACATATACATACACACAAATGTACATACATGTAGATAGAAAGATCACATCTCCAATGCCATCTTTGTTTACCACAATTTTTATCCCCAATAAGTATAAGTAAAATAGAGTCAGTGTTCTAAGAAGTGAAATGAGTTTTACACCATAACTTTGAAGGATAAGTCATGTGCATAGGATGGATAATGGAAAATATCTGAAGCGTTACTGTCTCTGAAATATATTGAAGCAAAAGGAACTAGTAAAAGCTAAAAGGAGTTTTAAAAAATATTTGACATAATATTACACTGCTAATTGATATTCAGATAAAGGTAGAGTTCTTCCATGGAGAATTTACTTCAGGTTTCCTTAACTTATGGCACAGAAATTAGAGGTGAGCCTTAGCTAATAACTGGCATGGCAAAGAAACTGTTAGTTATAGGCAAAAGGCACAGTCCATGTATATTCATTTAAAATCTACAGTTACTAATTCAGTCTGTTAAAAAATTACTGCCACCTTTGTACACTGAAGTTCCAAAAGTGTTTTTGGTGGGAATATTGTGTAATATGAGAATTTCACTGTTTGCACTATAGGCCATTGTAATCAGTGGTCCTGTTTTACTGGGTTTGGTATACCTTTTGAAACTAGGAAAAAAACCCAAACTGTAACATTGGAAATGTATCATTTAATTATATAAATGTTGAAATGGAACACTGATATTATCATTACTGTCAAATAAGGTTTTAATAATATGGACTTACTTTAGGAGTTATGGGTTGAACAATATTTAGGTTATATATAAGATTATACTATCAACTAAAACAATAAATGTATCATACGATTGATACTAATGAAAAATGACTTAATCAAAAATATATTTTTCAAATATTGCTTATGACATTTTAATAATGTATTTATTATTCACTTCTCATCTTAGACAGTTCAGTGTAACGAAGAAAATGTACCTTTATTGAACAACATGCACATTTGCAGTGCTTTGGACTGTCATTCTCAACCTAAACAATTTTATGTCACTGTAATTTTAGCTGTAGAAGGATAATAATGCTCTTTAATGTGAACTGGAGTACAATGTATTGTTAAGAAAATTATTGAGCCTGTAAAGTCTCACTTTTAACATTTGAAGTTTATGCAGGCTACCTCTTCATCAGTGGGATATAAACAGTCCACAGGACCCAAGAAGTGCTATCAAGCCAAGTATAATTTTCTTCTATTTACAACCTAAATATACCCCTTCTTGCTATCATCCTTTTCTGTACCACAAACTTCTACCAAACTCTTTTTTGACTTTCTCCCAAGATTGAGATAGCTAGATAATTCATTTGTTGGTCTTTGCTGTCTACTTCATTTGTGGATGGCTTTTCTCAGCATAATATCATTAAGCCAATGAAGATTCATCTTTGACTATGGGGCTTGCTTAGTCCAGTCTCAGCCAGCTGTCTGTTCCATTGGGGATTTATGTTCTGGGCTCGCCTCTTCCTAAGACTTAACACTGCAGCTTTCTTCTTACTATGTTATGTACTGCCCCCAGCGCCTCCCATAAAGTTGTTTATTTAACATATTTTATTTTTAACTGTTAACTTTTTCAATAAAATATATTTCCTTTCTGAGCAGTGTTACCAAAAAGAAAACATATTCTTTCCGGGTGCTAATTTAATTTAGTTTTCTGGTCTTGGGCAATTCACTAGTTCTCTTTTCCTTGAGTTTACTTACTTGTAAACTGATGGGTTTGGGTGAGAATCCTTCAGTAATGGCATTAATCAAGAGTAGAGGCAGTGTAAATGACTCTTCATTTGGGCAATTAGGGATCTGGAGTTAGAGCTCGTATGATTAATATTTTTCTTTCAGAGTTTTCATTGATTAGATATTGCTACAACTCTCAGACATATTTAGTTTCATATTTAGATGTTTCTAAAACTTGCTTACCAACAAATTTAATTATTAAAGTATATTAAAGATATAAAGCAACAGAAGCTCATGGAATACTGGGAACACATACATACACACATGCAGAAAGTGATTTTACCAATGAATCAACCCTGAAAGAAATATTCAAAATAGATTTTATATATTTAACATGCAACACTTTTAGTAATATCACAACATTGCAGAAGCTATAAGAGAAGATATATTACCTTCTAGCATGTCATTTTCAAAGGTAGATTATTATATAATAATATAAAACACTGTGATATGTTACCATGTGAAGTATCACAATAAGTATTAGATGAAATGTATCATTGTGATTGTGACTTTTTTCCCCTAGAACCTATGAATGTGTTAATATATTAAGGAAAATGCATTCTATTAAAAAATGTCATTAAACATGTCATTATACATAAAATAGAATCATCCAATAAATTTAAAATTGCTTGTCATATCAATATTTAAAATATTTTATCTAATTAACATGTAGACTGGTACATTATCCAGAACACTGATCCAGTGGCTCCCTATCAGGTATCTAAATTCAAGTCAAGAAAGTCTTCATCAATTGTTAGCTTGCTTATTCATTTAATCAGATTTCTCCAAATGTTTAGTTGTAATGTATTGAGGTGATTTTCCAATATAATTAGATGTTATACTGAACACTGAATATTATTAATATATTTCATGATAAAATTGTCTTAGTCTCAGAAAAATGTATTATTTTTAATATGCAGTTTGTTTTAATGCAACATAATTTTAACTCTTATTTTTATTCTCATATCTGTTGATTGCTTTTGGACCGAGTGTGTCTGCATGAGTGTATGGGTGCCTACTTTTATTTTAGTGTGTTTCCTTTTCTGGCTTGATGGCAGAGTTAAGCCAACCTAATAGAAGTGACTGAGGAGTTCACATGGACTCTCATGTTCAGACCTATAATGCCTTGAATTTATTTTACAAATTTTATCCAAATTTTCTCATTATTGTCTTAAGAGGAGTGGTCTGAAGCAAGCCAATCCGCCATAGCCAGAAGCAAAAATCAACATTTCAATTTAGTTTACTTCTACTTTCGGCATAGCACTGACCTTCATTCCCCTCTCAATTTATTCCAATATATTTAATTAAGTGATATCTACTCCCTAAAACTGATTTTCTATTTTTCAATCATAAATTAGCTTTGCTATAGTGTATTCCATAAATAAGAAAATGGATTCTAGAGTCAGGGAGAATCAAGTTCAAATCCTAATTTGGCCACTTCCTGTTTGAATTATTTAACCAACCATAGTTTTCAAAATTGCTAATTATCTAATGGAGGTATTAACTGCATCAATCCTCTGGCTTGTTGTGAATATTAAATAATTGAATGCATGCAAAGCTTTCTGGCACTTAGTAAATATTAAATATATTTTAGCTAGTATCATGCATATAAACTTTCTAATTTATTCTATGAAATATAGCTTACATGGATGATGTTTAACATGATGTTTTGCAATTGTATGCTATGAATAATAATTTAGAAATATGAAAACTTCTGACAGAACTTTAAGAAGTATGATCAGCCACTTCTCATTGTGTATCATGGTACTTATCAAATATACAGAGAATTGAGATCGGACAATGAGACATAATATGGAAATGTGATTAAGGCCATAAAACTGCTCACGAACAGAGATATAGAAAACATATGTACATATAGTTTAATTAAAATTGACAATAGGAAACATTCTACAGGAAGCCTCTTATAATTCTTTACATGTATCCCATTCTGTTAGCATAAATAAGTCATTATTTTGGGCCTAACCAAATTGTCCTTTGCCTATATGCAGAGCAATAATGTGTGTGAATCATGGTGCAAGAGAGTTAAGAAAGTGTTCTTCTATAAGTAATTTTACATAATATAAATATTATAATTACTGATTTTTCTTGTTACCACCTATGCTTAATATTTTATTTACATTTTCATGTATGCATTTATCTGTGTCAGTTTGTCATAGAGGAAGTCTGTGTCAGACCACTTATAAACAAAAAATATATATAAAACACAATTATTTGTATACTATTAAATTTAGGATTACCAAATTACTTCAGTTAGTGTCTTAAAAGTTACATTATAAATACTCAGTATTGAAAACCAAAAAATATAGATTTATATACATATATAGAGTATAAATCATACATAAAAATAATTTTCTGTTTGCAGTTATCAAAATCGTTACATGTAAGTTATACATTACAAAGATTGAACACATAACTTTTAGAAAACAGCTGTTTTCTATAGTAAGTTCTACAAATATGAGGTATATATGAATATACGAAAAATAAAACAGGATCATTATACAAATAAAATAAGTTGCTTTGAAAGGAACTTTTTTTTTTTAAGTGCAGTTTGTAAAAGCAATTACATTCTCTAGACTTAAAATAGTTTCACTCTTGGCTCACTGAACTTATGCTCTATGATGACGTTTAAGCTGCCATAAAATTCCTCTCCCTTAACTGTATACAAGTTACTTTTATTCTTCTGTGTAAATAATATCCTATTTTACTTTATTACATGTTTTAGTGTAAATCAGAAAACTAAAAATGGATAAAGTACAAAGTGTACAGCCTCGTGAATTTTATATTATTATCACAACCCACTCAAGTTAAGAGATACATACAAACACTAGCAAATCAGAAGCTCACCCATACTCCTTCGCAAATTAATAGCCTTCCTTCTTTCCACTTTTACTTTACTGATAATCACTTTCTTTTCCTTAACTAGACATTTACTGCCAAAGGTATGTAGATTTTTTAAATATTACCCATCCCTAGTTGGTTGAATCCGTGGATGCAGAACTCTTGGATATGGAACCCATGGATACAGAGGGCTGACTGTGTATCTACCTCTAAATGACATGATTTTTATATAGAAATCCATTACACAAACACACACACACATACACAAATTATGAGAACTAATAAATTTAACAAAATTACAGAGTACAAGATCAACACACAAAAATCAGGCATACATCAGCAATGAACAATCCAAAAAGAAATTTAAGAAAACCAATTACACTTAAAATAACATCCAAAAGAATAAAATGCATAAGAATATAGGTAACAAAGGAAGTGAAAGTCTTGTACACCAACACCTATCTAACAATGTTGAAATAAATTATAGAATACCTAAATAAATAGAATGACATTCCATATGCATGGACTGGAAGACTTGATATTGTTAATATGTCAATACTCTCCAAAAATATCTACAGATTCAATGCAATCCCTATCAAAATCCCCATGGCTTTTCTTACAGAAATCAAAAGTACCATGAATTGCAAAGTAATCTTGAAAAATAAAAAGTTGAAGGAATCACACTTCCCAATTTCAAAACTTACTACAAACTTACTGTAATCAAAACAGTGTGGTACTACTATTAGGATAGACATATATATCAATGGAATAGAATCAGTGTCCAGAAAAAAATCTGTACATCTATAACCAACTGATTTTTTGACAAAGTTGTCAAGACTATTCCATGAGGAAAGAATAATCTCATCAGCAAGTGGTTCTGGGACAAACTATATATCCATATGGAGAAGAATGAAATTTGACCCCTACTTAAAACCTTATATAAAAATTAACTCCAAATGGATTAGTGACCTAAATGTAAGGGCTAAAACTATAAATATCTTAGAAGAAAACATAGGGATAAATTATGACTTTGAATTTGGTAACAGATTCTTAAATATGATAACATGTTACTCATGTAGCAGGGGTAAGAACAAAAAAATAGAAAAAATAGAAAAATTGGACTTCATCGTAATTGAAGCCTTTTGTGTATTAAAGAGCATTATCAAAAAATTGTAAATGCAATCTACAGCATGGGAGAAAGTATTTGCAAATGATATATCTGATAAAGTTCTAATATATGTATAAATAAAATTATAATTCAAGAAAAAGACAAATTAAAAATGAGCAAAGGGGACTTCCCTGGTGGTCCAGTGGTTAAGAATCTGCCTTCCAATGCAGGGGACGTGGGTTTGATCCCTGGTCAGGAAACTAAGATCCCACATGCTTCAGGACAACTAAGCCCACAGGCTGCAACTACTGAGCCCGCAATGAAGAGTCCGTGCGCTGCAGTGAAGGCCCAGCGCAGCCAAAAATTAAAAAAATAAATAAATAAAATAAAAATTAAATTTAAAAAAATAAATAAAATATAAAAATTGGGGCTTCCCTGGTGGCGCAGTGGTTGAGAGTCCACCTGCCGATGCAGGGGACACGGGTTCGTGCCCTGGTCCGGGAAAATCCCACATACCGTGGAGCGGCTAGGCCCGTGAGCCATGGCCGCTGAGCCTGCGTGTCCAGAGCCTGTGCTCCTCAACGGGAGAGGCCACAACAGTGAGAGGCCCGTGTACCGCAAAAAAAAAAAAAAAAAAAAAAAAAAAAATGAGCAAAGGACATGAATAGACATTACTCTAAAGAAAATATGCAAATGGTCAATAAGCACATGTAATGATTCTCAACATAATTATTCATGTAAATCAAAGCCAGTTTTAAGATATAACCTCACATTCACTGGTTTGGCTATAAACAAAAACAAACAAACAAATATGGAGAATAGTAAGCATCAGCAAGGATGTGGGTAAATAAGAACCGTCATAAATTGCTAGTGGAAATGTAAAATGGTTTAGCCACTGTGGAAAACAGTTTGGCAGCTCCTCAGAAAGTTAAAAATAAGATTACCAGATGACCCAGCAACTGTACTCACACAGGTACTCAAATACTTATACATAAATGTTCATAGCAGAACTATTCACGAAAGCCAAAGGGTGGAAACAACCGAAGTGTACATCAATAGATGAGTGAGTAATCAAATTTTGTGATATATTATATATATATATATGTAATTCAGCCATAAAGAGAATAATACCCATGATACATTTAACAAATTCACATAAGGTAATAAGAACTTTATCATATTTACTTATAAAATTTACTAACAATTATAATGGATATAAAGTCACGGCATATGAGACATGGGACCTCACACTCTCTCTTGCTTCCAGTTTTCTTCTTGTGTACCTTCAGTTTCTTCTCTAGTATCCGGTTCCAGTCTTCATGCCTTTCCATCTTCCCTTCTCACTATCCTATCTCCCTCCTCCATAGTCCACCTTCTAGCTTTCAACTCCCATGTCCCCTCTGCTCCAAGTCTTGTCCATATTTCTCAGATCATCTAAGTCAACATTTTCTGCCCATGCACACCCCCATTTTGAGGACAGGTACCAAGACTCTGCTATGTCATGACTCATCTTTTTCAAACCAGGAAAACACTTTCCTTCTCAAGCCAAAAAATGAGACAGAGAAAAGCAAAAACTTCACGGACATCTTCAAACCTACAGTTAACCCTCAAATAACATGGTTTTTAACTGTGTGGGTCCACTTATACATGGATTTTTTTTAAAATAAATACTACAGTACTACATGATCTGAGTTTGGTAGAATTTGTGGATGCAGAACTACAGATACAGGGGGCACACTATGGGACTTTAGTATCCTTGGGTTTTGGTATCCTTAGGGGGTCCTGGAACCAATCCCCCACAGTATCTGCAGGACAACTGTATAAAGAAATCCCATCCTATGCAAACTGTTAAATTACCACAGACCTTATACCAACTAAATATAGTTTTTGTAAAGTAAATTAATCATTTGCAAAAATTAATCATTCAGAAAAGTTGTGTTCAGTCAAACTTTTCAGCCTGAGGAATATCAAATTTCCTGGAAGTAAGATATACTTAGGAAATATTTAGAAGAGAAACAGTGTTTGGCAAGCAGCACTATAGCTATTGATCATTGCCACTGAAAAGAATGATTTAAATTATTAGAGACACAAACACACAAAAATCCATGAGTTAAACTCTAAGTGATGAAGAGAAATTATTGAATTAACAGTAAAATTGAAAACTAAATCCCAGAGCTGGCTCATTTAAAAACAGTAATAAGCAACCATAAAATAAATTTAGCTGATCTCCTCAAAAAGATAAAAATAAGCAAATGACATAAAACTATATGTGAGAATAAGGTTATAACAATAAATAAAAAGTAAATAAAATAATTATATGAAATTGATGTCCTCCACTTTATGAAAATTATTTTAAAATCTTTGATGAAAATATTTTAACAAATATATAAATCATGAAATAGATACCAGAAAATAAAACAATTTACAGATCAAATTATATAAAGGGAACTCTGAAAGTAATGAATTACTTTTCCTCATTAAAACACTGGCACAGCTATTTTCACAGATGTATTCCATAATATATTTGTGTTAATAGTAATTCCAATGGTATTTAAACCCTTTCAGAAGATATAAAAGGAAAGATTCCACATTATTTTGACATAATCAGATTAAGTGATAAGAAATCTTTGCAAAAACAGCACAGAGAATACTACAGGTCATTTTAAAATTGATGCAAATGATCTACAATAAAATTGTATCTAGCTATAAAGACTTAAAATATTTAAATCTGGGGAATTCCTTGGTGGTCCAGTGGTTAGGACTCTGTGCTTCCACTGAAGGGGGCAGGAGGAACTAAGATCCCTGCATGCTGTGAGGCCAAAATAAATAAATAAATAAAATATTTAAATCTGACCAAGTGAAGTTTGTCCCAAGAATGGAAAATTATCCAAAATTAGAAAATATTTTAATATAATTAATCAGAGTAATAAGTTGATGAGGGAAAATATGTTTGTCCACTTAGACTTAAAAAATTGTGGAATCCAATATCTATTTCTTAAAAAGGTTTTTTTATAAAAATAAAGCAGACAATGAAAGATACTTTATTTACATAAGGAAAAAAAGGAAGAGTAGAAACCTATCAAATATGTATCCCCTAAACAAAATGTACTAATTTTTTCCTATTTTCCAACTCTTCAGTCTTAAGTATAAATATAAGGCTCAACGTAGTTTTACTGATATTAAAAATGTACAATCTCTAATTATCAACAGTAAATCTATTATTTTCATCTCCATTTTCTATCAGTATTTCCATATTGGCATTGACTAAAATGACATGAAATGGCATTCATTGAAACGCCAGTTACATTGATTGAAAAAGTCCATCTTCATATGTGACCCTGGAGAACTGAGAGGCAGAATGCCTAAAAAGCTGCATTGTGACTATAATTCCATTTTATTATTTTAAACTATTAAGATATGAAACATGAATAAATGACCATTTTCTATTTGATTGATGATTATATCAAGCAATATAAATCATTAGTTTCATTCATTTGATACAATTTATTTAGCATCTGCAGAGCAATTCTGGCCTTACTGGAGTTTTTATTCTAATAGGAAAGCATGAAGAGTACACGGAGTGTTATTTTTAGATGCGATGATCTGGGAAGGTGTTGGAGGAGGTGATAGGGAGGACATGACTGCAGGTTACCCAAGAGCTGGACCCAGGTGGGACATCCCTGGTGGTCCAGTGGTTAAGATTCTGCCTCTCCACTTCAGGGGACATTGGTTCCATCCATAAGATCCCTCATGCAGTGTGGGGCTGCCAAAAATTTTTGTTTTTTAATTTAAAAAAAGAAGAGTTGGACCCAGGCAATTGGAGGCTCCTCACCCAATCCCCTGTCTTTTGAATGTACACTCTGCCCAGCATTCCCACACTAGGAGCCTTTTTAAGGATGTAGACTTAAGAAAGTAAGACGGTGTTGAGATCATCTGGACAGTATAAGTGACTGAACCCATTTAAGCCCTCTGTGTAAACTTTTAAGATTCTGGCAGGAGGGTGCAGAGATCTACTCGTCTTTCAGTCGCCCAAGACAAGTCTCCTATGTAAGTTCCCTTGCTTATTAAACTTGTAGCCTACCAATCTGGAGTGGTCAGCCTTGTTCTTTGATTTCTCTTTGCCGTCCATGTATGGGGCCAGTTTGCAAACCAACAGAAGGCTTCCCTAAAGAGGTAACATTTGAAAACAAACAAAGAGAATACATATTGAAGGGAAGAGCTGAGTGAAAAAAAAAATTTGGGAAAGAGGGAGGAACACGGCAGAATTGTTCTTGGAAGTTTTAACTAATAGCAAGAAAGCTAATGTAGCTTGAGCACATATAGAGAGAATTATAAGTGTTAAAGTCTGATAGGTATCCAGGGGTCAATTAATGTAGGTCTCATTAGACCATAGTTAAAGTCATTTGGATTTATTCCAAATGTGGTAGGTCCAAATGTATTGGAGGTGACCAAAGATGTTAATAACATGTGATTTGTATTTTAAAAGTATCACTCTGGATGTAGGATAGACCCTTGACTTTGAGGGGCAAAATTAGGACCATGGAATACAGTTGGATTTTTCAGAATTCCCAGTGAAAGAAAATAATGGCTGACATAGGGTGGTGATGCATGTCATGCAAAGCAGTTGGATGTGGGTTTCATCTTGAAGCTAAGAAACTAAAAGTTGCGTTTATAGAATTGTGAGATGAGAAAAAGAGTCAATCTGAGTCTGAAGACAGCCTAATTAGCTAAATGAATGCTGATGCTATTTCCTGACATATGGGTAAGGAGGGAGAAAGACATTTCTGCAGAAAATGAAAATTTTGGTTTTGGACAAATTCACTTTGAGATGACTTAAGTGAAACATAAAGAAGGTAGCTTCGTAAACGATCCTAGGCTCAGGGGTATTATGTTCTGGTGATAGCATAGCAAAAATTAAGACCTATTGCAAGGAGATATCTGAATAACATTTCTGCATTTTTGCTGTACAAAAGTAAGCCTAGGGGCTTCCCTGGTGGCGCAGTGGTTGCGCGTCCGCCTGCCGATGCAGGGGAACCGGGTTCGCGCCCCGGTCTGGGAGGATCCCACGTGCCGCGCAGCGGCTGGGCCCGTGAGCCATGGCCGCTGAGCCTGCGCGTCCGGAGCCTGTGCTCCGCAACGGGAGAGGCCACAACAGAGGCAGGCCCGCATACCACAAAAAAAGAAAAAAAAAAGTAAGCCTATATTTTCTTTATAATTATAATAGTTTATAATTCACTGTCTCTAGAATTAATATTTAAATTGGAACTAGAGCAGAAATGTACACTTAACAATGATTGCTAAAGTTGTAGATTGTACTAAGTATGGATGATGCTGAGCCTGCGCGCCCGGAGCCTGTGCTCCGCAACGGGAGAGGCCACAACAGAGGCAGGCCCGCATACCACAAAAAAAGAAAAAAAAAAGTAAGCCTATATTTTCTTTATAATTATAATAGTTTATAATTCACTGTCTCTAGAATTAATATTTAAATTGGAACTAGAGCAGAAATGTACACTTAACAATGATTGCTAAAGTTGTAGATTGTACTAAGTATGGATGATGATTCAGTTTGGGATATAGCTGAAGATACAAGGAATAAGGGATAAATGTGTGGGTTTTTGGTTTGTTTGCTTGTTTTTGTTTGTTTTTCAGAGATCAGGAAAGAGTTATCACAGATGCCACTGAAAGAATAGAAAAAAAATAAAAATTTTTAAACCACTATTTTTAACTATTTAAGAGGTAAATCACTTTGAAAAGTGTCACTAGGACAAGAAAATAACTGTGATATAATAAGAATATTACTTATGTTAATTACACAAGGCTCCATTTCCTTCTCTTTCACATCCTTTTATCAAGTGATATATTAATTGATGTTTTATTCTTTTGGTTGTTATTGTTTTTGGCTGTCACATATAGTTACTATTATGTGCCAGGTCACTTAATCCTAATCTCCATTTCACAGACAAATGTTTTAGGGCACTGAAAGATTAAGTGATTTGCCCAGAATCACACAATGAGTTATTGGTGGAGTCAGGATTTAAACTGTGGTAGTCTAGCTCCACTTCATGCTCTGATTTATATATGGTACTAGCTCTGTGTTTTTATGTGATTTGTATATGCATTTATTATAAAACATGGTGCATTGTTTTGCACTGGATCATGTTTACATCACTAGACTGTGAGTTACTTAGTCCCTGGATTTATCCACCTATATAATCCTAGTCTCCAGCCAGGATCCAGTGCCAACACTGGCACTGAAATTATGAGAATTAGGTCATGCATATATAATGAGTGAATAAAATTTGAGAATTGTAGAATCTCAGAAATAAGAAAGGAAGAAAGATTTTCAGCTTGGGAAGCAAAGGTTAAAATAAAACCATAACTTTTTGTTTTTAAAATATGAATTTTACTCTATGTTGGCAAAGCAAAAGAATAGTAGCTAATTGAAAGTTTTGAGAAATTTTCAAGCCACCCTTTAAATAATTCGGTTTGCAATGTTACCTTTAATAACACACCATATGCATAGCATTAATGAGCAGCTCAGCAACTTCAACTTGATATGGTCTCAAGTGTTAGGATACTTCTAGATTTTACTAAAAAAATTGTGCTAGGTGGAGCATCTGCTATGCTTCCAAATGGACCTACCCCTCCCTTTTCATTTCTCACTCAGGATTTTAAAAATGCTTCCTTAAAAATCTTTTTGAAAATAATCTGTCCACATATTTTCTTTTTTATTTAATCAAGAATTTAAAGCATTAACCTCTGCCCATTTAACTCCATGCCCCTGTGTTATACTGTTGACAAAAAGATATTTATTTCTATACTGTTCAGAGATATCTGAGAAATATCTTTATGTTTTACATGTGAATTTCCTTTGAATGAATGTGGGTTAAACCTTGTTGCAGGACTGTAAGTATAGCTTCTCTCATTCCTTTAATTAGTTTTATGATTCCTTTGTAAGAATGAAACATACTCTATTTAACCATTTAATAATGATAAGATTTCAGAATGTCCCCAATTTTTATTACAAATTATTTGGCAATAGATAATACCATATCCACATCTATATTTAAATCCATATCTATATCATCAATTGTATCCATATATGAATATACATTGATATGTATATCACTGATATCACTCTAGGTATATCTCTACGTACCTAAACTATTTCTATTGAACAGTTTTCTATAAGGGAGAATGCTAGGTAAGTAGCCAAATTTATTTTAATATTTAAATGTTACTCAAATTACTTATTAAAAGTGTTATAGATAATCATACTAGCACCAATAGCATTTGAGATTTCACCACTCTTCATGGACTCATAATTAATAAATGTTCTATTATTATTTTATTTTGTGGTGGTCTTATAATTGAGAAATGGTATTTTAATTTCAATTTGATTATTCAAAATTCTGTGTGTATTAGAACATTTAATATTTTGTAAACTGTTCATATTATTTACTCATTTATATATTAGATTACTTTTTATAGTTATTGTTAGAAAACAAAATATTAAACTTTGGGTATATGTGTTATAAACATTTCCTTTCAGTCTCTTTAAAGTTTTGCTTGCTTATTTATGTTGTCATTCTATTTATACAAACTTAAATTTTTAAATTAAATTTGTTTTAGAAATTGGGAAATATAACAGACATGAAACAAAATAAGCACTAAAATCATTTTAAAGGAGGTAATGATAATGCAGCATAATACTACTACACACACACAAATGATACTTGAAGAATTAAAAAACGTTAATGAATGCTTAGAATTAATATTTACTCTTAATGTATTTTTAAAAATATCTTTATTGGAGTATAATTTCTTTACAATGGTGTGTTAGTTTCTGCTGTATAACAAAGTGAATAAGCTATATGTATACATATATCCCCATATCCCCTCCCTTTTGCATCTCCTTCTACCCTCCCTACCCCACCCCTCCAGGTGGTCACAAAGCACCGAGCTGATCACTTTGTGCTATGCAGCTGCTTCCCACTAGCCATCTATTTTACATTTTGTAGTGTATATATGTCAATGCTACTATCTCACATCGTCCCAGCTTACCATTCCCCCTCCCCATGTCCTCAAGTCCATTCTCTATGTCTGCGTCTTTATTCCTGTCCTGCCCCTCGGTTCATCAGAACCATTTTGTTTTTCTTTAAGATTCCATATGTATGTGTGAGCATACAGTATTTGTTTTTCTCTTTCTTACTTACTTCACGCTGTATGACAGACTCTATGTCCATCCACCTCACTACAAATAACTCAATTTCATTTCTTTTTATGGCTGAGTAATATTCCATTGTATATATGTGCCACATCTTCATTATCCATTCATCTGTCGATGGACACTTAGGGTGTTTCCATGTCTTAGCTATTGTAAATAGTGCTGCAATGAACATTGTGCTACATGTGTCTTTTTGAATTATGGTTTTCTCAGGGTATACAACCAGTAGTAGGATTGCTGGGTGATATGGTAGTCCTATTTTTAGTTTTGGAAGGAAACTCCGTATTGTTCTCCACAGTGGCTGTATCAGTTTACATTCCCACCAACAGTGCAAGAGTGTTACCTTTTCTCCACACCCTCTCCAGCATTTATTGTCTGTAGATTTTTTGATGATGGCCATTCTGACTGGTGTGAGGTGATACCTCATTGTAGTTTTGATTTGCATTTCTCTAATGATTAGTGGTGTTGTGCATCGCAAACTGTGTACCTTCTTTGGAAAAATGTCTATTTAGGTCTTCTGCCCATTTTTGGATTGGGTTGTTTGTTTTTTTGATATTGAGCTGCATGAGCTGCTTGTTTATTTTGGAGATTAATCCTTTCTCAGTTGATTCGTTTACAAAATTTCTGCCATTCTGAGGGTTGTCTTTTTGTCTTGTTTATGGTTTCCTTTCCTGTGAAAAAGCTTTTAAGTTTCATTAGATCCCATTTGTTTTTGTTCTTACTTCCATTTCTCTAGGAGGTGGGTCAAAAAACATCTTGCTGTGATTTATGTCATAGAGTGTTCTGCCTATATTTTCCTCTAAGAGTTTTATAGCGTCTGGCCTCACATTTTGGTCTTTAACCCATTTTGAGTTTATTTTTGTATACGGTATTAGGGAGTGCTCTAATTTCATTCTTTACATGTAGCTGTCCAGTTTTCCCAGACCACTTATTGAAGAGGATATCTTTTCTCCATTGTATATTCTTGCCTCCTTTATCAAAGGTAAGGTGACCATATGTGTGTGGGTTTATCTCTGGGCTTTCTATCCTGTTCCATTGATCTATATTTCTGTTTTACTGCCAGTACATTACTGCCTTGCTTACTGTAGCTTTGTAGTATAGTCTGAAGTCCAGAGGCTGATCCCTCCAGCTCCGTTTTTCTTTATGAAGATTGCTTTGGCTATTCGGGGTCTTTTGTGTTTCCATACAAATTGTGAAATTTCTTGTTCTAGTTCTGTGAAAAATGCCATTGGTAGTTTGATAGAGATTGCATTGAATTTGTAGATTGCTTTGGGTAGTAGAGTGATTTTCACAATGTTTATTCTTCCAATCCAAGAACACGATATATCTCTCCATCTGTTTGTATCGTCTTTAATTTCTTTCATCAGTGTCTTACAGTTTTCTGCCTACAGGTCTTTTGTCCCCTTAGATAGGTTTATTCCTAGGATTTTATTCTTTTTGTTACAAAGGTAAATGGGAGTGTTTCCTTAATTTTTCAGAATTTTCGTACTTTAGAGTATAAGAATGCAAGAGATTTCTGTACATTAATTTGTATCCTGCTACTTACCAAATTCATTGATTAGCTCTAGTAGTTCTCTGGTAGCTGTTTTAGGATTCTCTATGTATAGTGCCATGTCATCTGCAAACAGTGACAGTTTTACTTCTTCTTTTCTGATTTGGATTCCTTTTCTTCTCTGATTGCTACACCTATAACTTCCAAAACTATGTTGAATAATAGTGGTGAGAGTGGGCAACCTTGTCTTGTTCCTGATCTTGGAGGAAATGGCTTCAGTTTTTCACCATTGAGAATGATGTTGGCTGTGGGTTTGTCACATATGGCCTTTATTATGTTGAGGTAGGTTCTCTCTATGTCTACTTTCTGGAGAGTTTTTATTGGGTGTTGAATTTTGTTGAAAGCTTTTTCTGCATCTATTGAGGTGATCATATCGTTTTTATCCTTCAGTTTCTTAATATGTTGTATCACATTGATTTGCATATATTGAAGAATCCTTGCAATCCTTGGATAAACCCTACTTTATTATGCTGTATGATCCTTTAGTGTGCTGTTGGATTCTGTTTGCTAGTATTTTGTTGAGGATTTTTGCATCTATGTTCATCAGTGATATTGGCCTGTAGTTTTCTTTTTTTGTGACATCTTTGTCTGGTTTTTGTATCAGGGTGATGGTAGCCAAGTAGAATGAGTTTGGGAGTGTTCCTCTGTCTGCTATATTTTGGAGGAGTTTGAGAAGGATAGGTGTTAGCTCTTTTCTAAATGTTTGATAGAATTTGCCTGTGAAGCCATCTGGTCCTGGGCTTTTGTTTGTTGGAAGATTTTTAATCACAGTTTCAATTTCAGTGCTTGTGTGTGATTGGCCTGTATATATTATTGGTTTCTTTCTGGTTCAGTCTCAGAAGGTTGTGCTTTTCTAAGAATTTGTCCATTTCTTTCTAGTTGTTCATTTTATTGGCATATAGTTTATGGTAGTAATCTCTCATGATCCTTTCTATTTCTACAGTGTCAGTTGTTACCTCTCCTTTTTCATTTCTAAGTCTATTGATTTGAGTCTTCTCCCTTTTTTTTCTTGATGAGTCTGACTAGTGGCTTATCAATTTTGTTTATCTTCTCAAAGAACCAGCTTTTAGTTTTATTGATCTTTGCTATTGTGTCCTTCATTTCTTTTTCATTTATTTCTGATCTGATATTTATGATTTATTTCCTTCTGCTAACATTGTGGGGTTTTTTGTTGCTCTTTCTCTAATTGCTTTAGCTGTAAGATTAAGTTGTTTATTTGGGATTTTTCTTGTTTCTTGCAGTAGGATTGTATTGCTATAAACTTCCCTCTTAGAACTGCTTTTGCTGCATCCCATAGGTTTTTGGTCGTCGTGTTTTCATTGTCATTTCTTTCTAGGTATTTTTTGATTTCCTCTTTGATTTCTTCAGTGATCTATTGGTTATTTAGTAGTGTAATGTTTAGCATCCATATGTTTGTATTTTTTACAGATTTTTCCTGTAATTGCTATCTAGTCTCATAGCATGTGGTCAGAGAAGATACTTGATATGATTTCAATTTTCTTAAATTTACCAAGGCTTGATTTGTGACCCAAGATATGATCTATCCTGGAGAATGTTCCATGAGCATTTGAGAAGAAAATGTATTCTGTTGTTTTTGGATAGAATGTCCTATAAATATCAATTAAGTCCATTTTGTTTAATGTGTCATTTAAAGCTTGTGTTTCCTTATTTTTTTTTCATTTTGGATGATCTGTCCTTTGGTGAAATTGGGTGTTAAAATCCCTTATTATTATTGTGTTACTGTTGATTTCCTCTTTTATGGCTGTTAACATTTGCCTTATGTATTGGGGTGCTCCTAATTTGGGTGTATAAATGTTTAGAATTGTTATATCTTATTCTTGGATTGATCCCTTGATCATTATGTAGTGTCCTTCTTTATCTCTTCTAATAATCTTTGTTTTAAAGTCTATTTTGTCTGATATGAGAATTGCTACTCCAGCTTTGTTTTGATTTCCATTTGCATGGAATATCTCTTTCCATCCCCTCTCTTTCAGTCTGTATGTGTCCCTAGGTCTGAAGTGGGTCTCTTGTAGTCAGCATATATATGGGTCTTGTTTTTGTATCCATTCCACCAGTCTATGTCTTTTGGTTGGAGCATTTATTCCATTTACATTTAATTATCAATATGTACGTTCCTATTACCATTTTCTAATTGTTTTGTGTTTGTTTTTGTGGTTCTTTTCCTTCTCCTGTGTTCCCTGCCTAGGGAAGTTCCTTTAGTATTTGTTGTACAACTGGTTGGTGGTGCTGAATTCTCTTAACTTTTGATTGTCTGTAAAGCTTTTAATTTCTCCATTGAATTTGAATGTGATCCTTGCTGGGTTGAGTAATCATTGTTGTAGGTTTTTCCCTTTCATCACTTTAAATATGTCCTGCCACTCCCTTCTGGCTTACAGAGTGTCTACTGAAAGATCAGCTGTTAACCTTATGGGGATTCCCCTGTATGTTACTTTTGCTTTTCCCTTGCTGCTTTAAATATTTTTTGTATGTATTTAATTTTTGATAATTTGATTAATATGTGTCTTGGTATGTTTCTCCTTGGATTTATTCTGTATGGGACTCTAGACACTTCCTGGACTTGATTGAATATTTCCTTTCCCAGATTGTAGTTTTCAACTACAATCTCTTCAAATATTTTCTCAGTTCCTTTCTTTTTCTCTTCTTCTTCTGAGACCCCTATAATTCGAATGTTGGTGCTTTTAATGTTGTGCCAGAGGTCTCTGAGACTGTCCTCAATTCTTTTGATTCTTTTTTCTTTATTCTGCTCTGCAGTAGTTATTTCCACTATTTTATCTGCCACGTCACATATCCGTTTTTCTGTCTCAGTTATTCTGGTATTGATTCCTTCTAGAGAGTTTTTAATTTCATTTATTGTGCTGTTCATCATTTTTTGTGTGCTCTTTCATTCTTCTAGGTCCTTGTTAAACATTTCTTGTATTTTCTCCATTCTATTTCCAAGATTTTGGATCACCTTTACTATCATTACTCTGAATTCTTTTTCAGGTAGACTGCCTATTTCCTCTTCATTTGTTTGTTCTGGTTTGTTTTTAACCTTGCTCCTTCATCTACTGCATATTTCTCTGTCTTCTCATTTTCCTTAACTTACTGTGTTTGGGGTCTCCCGTCACATATCCGTTTTTCTGTCTCAGTTATTCTGGTATTGATTCCTTCTAGAGAGTTTTTAATTTCATTTATTGTGCTGTTCATCATTTTTTGTGTGCTCTTTCATTCTTCTAGGTCCTTGTTAAACATTTCTTGTATTTTCTCCATTCTATTTCCAAGATTTTGGATCACCTTTACTATCATTACTCTGAATTCTTTTTCAGGTAGACTGCCTATTTCCTCTTCATTTGTTTGTTCTGGTTTGTTTTTAACCTTGCTCCTTCATCTACTGCATATTTCTCTGTCTTCTCATTTTCCTTAACTTACTGTGTTTGGGGTCTCCTTTATCCAGGCTGAAGGTTTGTAGTTCCTATTGTTTTGGGGGGGTCTGCCCTCAGTGGGTAAGGTGGTTCAGTGGCTTGTGTAGGCTTCTTGGTGGAGGGGACTGGTGCCTTTGTTCTGGTGTTTGGGCCTGGATATTGTCTTTGTGGTGGGCAAGGCTGCATCCTGTGGTGTGTTTTGGGGTGTCTTTGAATTTAGTATGATTTTAGGCAGCCTCTCTGCTAATGGGTGGGGTTGTGTTCATGTCTTGCTGGTTGTTTGGCATGGGGCGTCCAGCACTGGAGCTTACTGGCCATAGGTTGGAGCTGGGTCTTAGCGTTGAGACGGAGATCTCTGGGAGAGCTCTTGCTGATTGATATTATGTGGGGCTGGAAGATCTCTGGTGGTTCCATATCCTGAACTCGGCTCTGCCATCTGAGAGGCTCAGGCCTGACACCCGGCTGCAGCACAAGACCCTGTCAGCCACGAGGCTCAGAAGAAAAGAGAGAAAAAAAGAAAAAAATAAGAATAATAAAAAAAAAAATTAATTAAAATTTAAAAATAATTAAAATAAAAAACATAATAAAAAAAAAGAAGAGAGCAACCAAAACCAATAAACAAATCCACCAGTGATAACAAGTGCTAAATACTATATTAATATAAACATAAAAATCAGAAACAGGGTAGTCTCAGACAGCAATCCCCAGGTCTACAGTTGCTCTGAAAGTCCATCACCTCATTTTTGGCTTGATTCGTTGTCTATTCTAGTATTCCACAGATGCAATGTACCTCAACTTGGCTGTGGGAATTTAATCTGCTGCTCCTGAGGCTGCATGGAGAAGTTTCCCTTTCTCTTCTTTGTTTGCACAGCTCTGGGGGTTCAGATTTGGTTTTGGCCCCACCTCTATGTGTAGGTTGCCCTCAGAGACAGGATAGTGTTAAAGCAGCGGCTGATTAGGGGACTCTGGCTCACTCATGCCGCGGTCAGGGAGGGAAGGGTATGGTAGTTGTAATTGGAATGCAGAGTGAGCCTATGGCAGCAGAGGCCCGAGAGATGTTGTAACAGCCTGAGGCGTGCCATGTGTTCTCCTGGGGAAGTTGTCCCTGTATCACGGGACCCTGGCAGTGGTGGGCTGCACAGACTCCCAGGGGCAAGCGGAGGCATGTGGATAGTGACCTGTGCTTGCACATGGGATTCTTGGTGGCTGCAGCAGCAGTGTTAGTGTTTCATGCCTGTCTCTGGGGTCTGAGCTGAAAGCCACGGCTCGTGCCCATCTCTGGAGCTCGTTTAGGTGGTGTTCTGAATCCCTTCTCCATGCGCACCCTGAAACAATGGTCTCTTGCCTGTTAGACAGGCCCAGAGTATTTCCCAGACCTCCTCCTGGCTAGCTATGGTGCACTAGCCCCCTTCAGGCTGTGTTCACGCAGCCAACCCCAGTCTTCTCCCTGGGATCTGACCTCTGAAGCCTGAGCCTCAGCTCCTAGCCCTGACCCGCCCTGGCAGGTGAGCAGAGAAGCCTTTTAGGCTGGTGAGTGCTGGTCAGCAGCGATCCTCTGTGTGGGAGTCTCTCTGCTTTGTGCAGAGGTGCACCCCTGTTGCTGTGCTCTCCTCCATGGCTCCGAAGCTTTCCCCCCATACACACCCCATCTCCGCCAGTGAAGGGGCTTCTAGTGTATGGAAACTTTTCTTCCTTCACAGCTCCCTCCCAGAGGTGCAGGTCCTATCCCTATGCTTTTGTCTCTGTTTTTTGTTTTTGTTTTTTTTCTTTTGCCCTACCTAGCTACGTGGGGATTTTCTTGTCTTTTGGGACGTCTGAGGTCTTCTGCCAGTGTTCAGTAGGTGTTCTGTAGGAGTTGTTCCACATGTAGATGTATTTTTGATGTATTTGTGGGGAGGAAGGTGATCTCCATGTCTTACCCCTCCGCCATCTTGAAGGTCTCCCTCTCTTAATGTATTTTGTAATGCAATGTACCGGGGTGTGAATTTTAGTCCTGCAACTTACTAGGCAATAGACCTTAGGTAAATTATTTCACCTCGGAACTTTCTTTTCTTCATCTTCACCAAGGTGGTAATTATAGGCCCAATCTCAAGACCAAAGGAGACAGTAAATAACCAAAATTGTGAGCAGTGTTTATTCTATAAATGGAAGCATAGAGAGCTCAAACTCTCTGTTTAAGATTCATGACCAGGCAAAAAAAAATACAATGGAGTAAAAAAAAAATCCTGTTAACAAAATCAACATACATTTATATATACATATATAAAATGAACTATCCATAAGAACTAGTCAGTATAAAAATCTGTCCCTTGTAGGGAAGTAAAATATAAATAAATAAATAAATATACCATGCTCCTTATCAGGAATACTGAATATTACTTAGAAACCAATTTTTAACAAATCGAATGAAATTTAAACCAAAATATTAATGAAAATTTTAAAAGGCTTAGAAATTTGAGAAATATTTATATTTCTTGTGAGAGAATAACTAAAAGAGTAGAACCCCAAAATAAAGTTTTGCAGTTGGAGAAACTGAATAGGTTTATAGGTTAGGTATGTTTGTTTTATATCTTACAACAATTTAAAAATAAACAAAGGAGATTATTATTATTCATTTGTCCCCCAAATGTCTTAGGAAATAGAGAAATACAACAATATTATAAAAATCAGTAGAATCAAAATAAATTGAAATGAATATTTTTAAAAAGAAAAATCAACAGAAGAAATAACAAATAGTAACAGATCAAATATGGTAGAGAAAAGAAAAATGTGAGCAAGAATCCTCAAGAGTAAGAAGTGTAGAATTAAGCTTAAAAATGAGAGAGCATATTTCTCTATGAATTTTAAATATGCTGCTAATCCATGTCCTATCATGTAATTATTATAATGCATATAAATAAATTGTTCTTACTTCTTTTGCCTCTCCCTAGTCTGCCTGGTCAATATTCTATTCTGAATTACTTGGGAGTATTCATCATATTAGTTGCATTTATCTCCATTTAATTTCACTGCATGCAAATCTGTATTCACAGCAGTGAAATGGGCAATAGTCAGAGGAGAAAAGCAATTGAGGAAAACAAAGGTATTCTGCTTGGAACAATTCTAAAAGGGCTCTGCCTTCAATGTCCACTTAGCTTAATTGAGAGCCCTGCCAGAGAATCAAAGTGATCTCTTTAGTGTAGAAAGGGCCTAATTTATAGTATATAGTCCTTGAAAATAAGATTTTTACTTGTTAATGTCAATAGATTTTCCTTTGATATTACAAAATATCTTAGATACATTAGGTAAAATTATGACTAGGTTTTTCTTTTCAAATATTTAATTTCTAACCAAATATATTATTTCTATTAAGTTTTGAAGAATAATTCACAATACATGAAACTATATGTCTTTAGGGTTCAATAAAACCCGAGTCAGATCAGTGACATTTCACTGGCTCCCATAACTTGTATTTTCTTCTAGGAAAACTGGGATGCTGCCAATTTAAGTTTTTCAGTAAAAAGTCAGCAAGACAACAAATAAGAATTTGAGAGTTTGCTGTAAATATATTATCCTGCTATGAATTGACTCACTTTGCTGTTTGCTTTAAATTTTTTAAAAGATTACTTCAGTAATAAAATCAACAACATAGTGAACTAAACATTACAAATAATAACCATGTACTTATTGATTTGAAAATTTATATGATGTCATTAACCTGATTCAGACTTAGGTTGTTTGGGCTAAGATAATATTCTAAATGAGTTTGGGCTAGATAATATTCTAATTCCTTACTAGTCTAGCTCTCTATGATTCTTAAGGAAAATTAAGTGAGTAGGTGACATCTTCCTATCAGACATGTATTTTACTTGTCAAATAATATGTAATTATTTAAAAAAATTATTTCAATCATTCCAACATTGTATTTCTGAAAAATTGTAATGGTCTCTAATCTTGTAACGTTTTCTGTGAAGAAGAGACTCAAATGAATTTGAGAACTAGAGTTTAAATGCCTTTGATATTTTATAGGCTTAGAGAAATTCTGAAATATAAAAAAGACAACTTTATTCAATTTACTATAGTCTAAATATTTTGGAAGGAGACATAACCCCTATGTCACAGGCCCAATGTCCCTTGAGGCAAATGCTGTGACTTGCAGTTACACTCCCAGAACCAAATAGCTCAGATTTGTCTCTTAGTAATTGTGTTTACTTTTCAAGACATTTGATATTCTACTTTTCCCAATTTATAGTTTCTTACACATGCTTAAGAATATCAATGGTTATTTTTAAAATAATTCATAAGATTGAAGAAAAATGATATCTAAAATTGATAGCAGTAGCACAGATTAAAAAGAAATTTTGATTTTAGCCATAGTCCTATTCATTGATATAAATTCAGTTGAAAATCTGAAAATATATAATATTTCAGATGAAGTATACTATTCACAAGCCTAATGATTTAGAATTAAGATCAATGTAGCACTATTTGGGGTTCAGTTAAAATATAAAAATTTTACAATCATTGAAAAATGTCACATTTCTAAATTCACTTGATCTTTGAAAACATATTGCTATACTCAAAATATCTGATTTTTTTGACCATCTTTTCTAAGACATTTTCCCACATGCAATTAGTTACCTAAATAAACATTTTTCCCAAGTACAACTAATCTCTTCATTTCATTTGTACCAGATGGACAAATTATTTTTCTTCTTATTCCCAAGGCATAGCACAGCCTCTGGTACCGGGTAGGTACTAAATAAATACTTGTTAAGTTAATCAATGTTATTGATCAAAATTAGTTAATTGATTTCTATAAAGGCCTACTTACAGATTGCCAAGGAATGAGTAGATTCCACTACCTGACTCAATGTTTTTAGCCGTATATAAGTATCTAAATTAAGCTCTCAGTCAAGGTTATTCAGATTTCTTCTCCCTCCAGATAGTCTCATAGAAAATTAAAACCACCTGTACTAATACTGGTCAGCATTGTTGGTTTTCTTAAATAGTGAGGCAATGTGAATTACACATTTCTCATGTGTTTCAAACTTTCCAAAAGATATTAGATAGTAAAAGAAAAAATTTTAATTAGAACTTCCTATAAAGCCTTAACAACAACAACAAAAATACTTATTTGTCATGATGTTATTGGAGAAAGCAGGGTAGAGAAGTTGGAATACAGAACATAAATGAATTTATTTTTCTCTATTAGTGTAGGTAAGACACAATAATTAAAGCTATAATTTATTCATGGTATCAAAAAACTTTTGTTTCAAACAGGTTTTTTTTTAAAATTGGAGTATAATTGCCTTACAATGTTGTGTTAGTTTCTGCTGTACAATGAAGTGAATCAGCTATATGTATACATATATCCCCTCCCTCTGGGACCTCCCTCCCACCTACCCCATCCACTTTACCTCATTGATGGAAAAAAAAAGTTTAACTTAAACAAATAGCAGCAAATGGGTTAGAATTCTCATTTGAAGTGCCACGTGCAATACTCAAAGGAACTTCACATTTGGCTGAAGATGCACACACTATCATTCAACCAGAGTGCTGTACAGCTTCTGGCAGGCAAAAAAGGCATTATTACTACTGTTATCATCATCATCATCACCATTGCCATCATCACCATTATTATGAAAAAGGGCACTTATCATCCCCCTAGGAATTCTAACTTGGGTACAGTCCAGCTTGTATGAATTGTGCTGCACATGAAAAAAAATGAATAAATGAAAGGATGAGAAAATAGCTCTGATGTTTTATAGCCTTGGAATCTGGGACTATAAAGAGACCTGAATTATACAATGTAAAATTATGGGAGAATAAAATGGCACAATGTGCAGTAATTTATAATCAATTTAGTATGTGTCAAGTCATAAATCTGCTCTTCAAATAGATTTCTCACTATTGGAATGAGCGTTTAATTTTAATGTTTATATTTGTTCCCTTATGCTGGTCTTTTAGAAGTTGTTTTAATAAAATTTCACAATACTCAAAGATATATTTGACCTGGTCAAATCAGCATTTTACATATGTGAAAAACTTCACGATTTGTCAGTATATTCAGGATGAAATTTTCAAAACCTGGCATCTAAAAGGTGTAAGTAAATTGCACCTTTGAGTCCCCTTGTTGACACTTAGCTAAGCAAATACCCATTTTCATGCTTATGGGCCTACTGCAGTGAAGTAATTGTGCATTTAGGTGCCAAATTTGGTGTCTGAGTTGAAAGAATGGCCTCTATTTTGGAGAATATTCACTGTTTTCTACAGTGGTCTTCAGCATTTCTCAAGGTTATTTGAAGAGTAGAAAGAAATCCTTGAACTAAGGCATTTATTTGATTATGCTAGAACCTTAGCTAGAATGCAGTATCTAGTGTCATGTGTATTACACGGACTTCTAGCATATGTGTTTTTACATAGTTTATCTCCTCGGAACACAGTTAAGTTTCACATAGTTTCTAGACTGTTAATTTTTTTCTTCGGCAACATTATTTCAGAAATGTTTGAAGCATTCTCAAGCAATGCACTGAACAGAGTGCATTCAATTAGATATTTATGGCAGGTAGAGAAGAATAATGTAAACTGAAATGTTTTACCTCCACTACAAAGAATACTTCCTCTAGTTGAATGATATATAAATTCAGTAAAGAAGTATTCTACCTGATACTGTGAGAAGATCCACTGGGACATTTTAAAGAGGGGAAAGCAAATGAAAGTATCTTTTGCTCCAGGAAAGGATTTAGTTGCCTGAAAAATACCATAATGCTTAAAATTTTTTATTTTAAGTGAATTCATATTTTTTATTTTAAGTGAATAAAATGAATATTTTTTTTGAGCAAAGCATTTATGAGACTCTTCCCATAGAAATCAGCTGAGTCCAACTATTTGAAACCTGTATGGAAAACTTTGAGAAGACAAGGTAGAGGCCAAAAAACAACAACAACAAAACCAATCAAACTTTGGTTAGAAAAAAAAAAGTGGCAATATGTTAGCCGACAGAAAAGAAGGGAAAGGGCGAGATAATTGTGTGCCTGTCTGTTCATATTTATGTGATGGGATATACAGCTACTAACATTTGCTAAACTGCTACTTTGTTGTTGTTTTTAAGTACTTCTGCTTTCAGTGTGAGATGAACATCTTATTCTTGATATATTCTTCGATATTTAAAGCATTTTCTCATGGGAAGTAAAATATTATTTATACTTCGACTAATGTCCAATTTGTTAATTATTAAACAACACTGATCTCATTAATCACATACTACCAAAAGTAATAAAAAAATTTATGAATTTGACAAATTATATTTCCCCAAATCTTAAAAATGTTGATTTACTTAATCAAAAAATGCTTCTGAATATTTGATGGCAATTTCAATACTATTAAATTACACATTTTAATGTTTTGAACACCTTAAATAGCAACATAAAACAACACAATGATTGTAATTGCAATTAATATTTTTACATGCAATCCAGTTACAAAGGTACAAATGCTAGAGATGTAAAGTTTCTTCAATATACTTAAAAATTTGTATTCTTATTTATATTATTATATTTCAAGTTCTGATTTTGTCACATTTTTCTTTTTATTCTTTTATTTCCTGCTTGTTTAAGATAGTTACCATTAAGATTATATAGCTGATGAAACTGGAAAGAAGGTCGAAAATCTGTGGCCAGGGCTAGAGAATTTTATAATTTTTTACCAGGTTTTTTTTTACCAGTTCTAATCAAGTACTTTATGCCAAGGTAAGGACTTGTTACCGACCCTTTCAAGTAGGCCCCCAAAAAGGGTCCTTCTGCCAGGTGTCGCTCCTGCCAACAGAACGACACCGAGTTTGGTCAGAAGCAAAGGAAAGTTTTATTCTTCGATCAAAGAATGGAGAGGTGTGAGCTCAGGCTCTAGTGTACACGATCTCCTCTACAGGCCACGGCGAGGCTGTTTTACAAGGTTCTGGTCAGCGGAGGGAGGGGTGGAGTCCTTGCTGTCCAGCGCAGGCTGTTACTCATGGCAACTCAGGCTGAAGTTCGCTCTGCGCAGTCTCTCCGCACACGGCACGCAGTCGCCATCTTGACTTGAAGTGTGCTGCGCGGCCGCGATTCTGCCAACAGTCGGCCAATTTGGGGCGTCAGGCACAGTGGTTCTGCACTGGGAACTCTAATCTGACATGTTAGGAAGAGTGTGATTGCTGGATTGTATGGTAAGTCTATGTTTAACTTTGCAAGAAATTCCAAAGTGTCTTCTAAAGTGACCATACCATTTAACATTCCCACTAGTAATCAGTGAGAGGACCGATTAGCGTCCCGATTAGCACTTGGTATTGTTCTTTGTTTGGATTTTAGACATTCTATTAGGTGTGTAGTGGTACCACATTATTTTAATTTGCGTGTAAGTGATAACATACTGAGCATCATTTCATGTCTTATTTGACATCTGAATATCTTTTTTGGTGAGGTGTCTTCAGTTATGTTTTGTTTCTGTGATCCTATTCTTCAGGGTTTTTTTTTTTTTTCTGGTTTTTGGGGCTGTCATTTCTTTATTGTGCATCATTATATGAGTAACATGCAATTGATAGTCATCCTTTGCAAGTGTGTCTGTCCTAAAAGGTTCAGGTTTGGTTAAACCTTAAAGCTTTATTCAATCGTGAATGAAGAAACAACTTTTTTTTTTCTTCTTCTCGGGAGACGTTTAAATCCACGCTTAATGTTCGCATTCTTCCTCCCACCTCCTAGGTTTAATTTCCTAGCAAATTGCTCAGATAAGATGGCACACACCTCCACAAGAACAAGAAACACTTTGTAGGCATAACACAACCTAAATTTTTATTTGTTCAAGAAAGATTTCTCCAGTGAAGGCACTGAAATCAGAAATACAGCTTTTCTGTGTAGTGGACGTCACACCATCACCCAGAGTGAGCAAGTTCTTTGGAGTCTTTCTGAGATGACCCCTTTTCAATTCAGTCACTGTTTTAAAATTCCTAGCTAAATGGCTGTTTCCCAAGATCATAACAGGTGAGAAAGTGGGGATTAACCCAAGAATGCTTTTAAGTACACTCTAATTGCAAGGCAGAAAACTACTTGCATCTTTGAAATAATGTCTTTTTTTCTTCAAATATTATCATTTTTAAAATTTAGGTTTGAAATACGTGAGGATTATAGATTGTTCAGGCTTAAGGATTCATTTGCTTTAGAATAACCAGATCATTTCTGCAAAAAGAAAAAGAGAATATTTTCCCAATATTTTTAAAGGACATTTAACCTCCAGGTGGTGGTGGATTTTTTGAATGAAATTTTGAGATTTCAGTGATATGAGTAAAAGTGAAAATATTTTTCTATATTTCTAAAAATGAAAATTGAGTACGTAATTTATAGATTCTCAAATTGATTTTTGATTATCTAAATTTCTTGAGGAAATATCCTGTTTGTTTTGTCACTTCCTATTCATTTTCCTGGACTAGCAGGGTGAGTCGTTAGTTTATCCTTTACTGGCTTTCTTAGTTTCTAGTTTCTCAGAACAAGATACTGAGACAGGAATTCAAGTGAAAGGAATTTATTTGACCATTGCAGGAAACGCAGGTAGAGGTCATAGGAAAGACAAAGCAGCCCATACAGGAATGCATTTTCAAGCTATGGTCCAATGGAACTTGATTCTGCCAGGAAATGAGGAATGGTGTTGCCCCAACTCTAAGAAACAGTGTTATACCACCTGAGGATCAAGGGAGCTAGGTATGTGTGTGTGCGTGTGTGTGTGTGTGTGTGTGTGTGTGTATACATATATATATATATCAGTTCTGTATTGAGGGCTAATCCCAGGAACTGCTAATTTCCTCCCACTTGGACCTGTGGGTTTTGGAAGAGCACTTCTAAAGCTTCAAAAAAACAGAAAAGACCTAAGCCAGAGATATAGATCTAGGCAGTAGGAAATTATTAGGATTGCTTACAATTAGGTGGTAAGACTATGACATTAGACATAAGTTTCATTTAAAACTCAGACAAATGATATGGACCAAAGACTTTTTTGTACTGTCTTTGAGGACATAATATACCAAACGTTGGTATGATAATATCACCAGAACCAGCACTGTATAAATTTATGTGCCCACTTCTCTGCTTATCTGTGCAAATTCCCTTTGGTTTTTTATAGTAGGAATTTTTCTTTCTTTCTTAGGAAGGCAGCCAAATTTCTTATTATTCTTCTTTTATTTTTATTTGGCTTTATTTCTAATTACTTCTAGAAGGGGAGTTTGAGAACTTTCTAATCTATACTTTTGCTGGAACAAGAAAGTCCCCATAGTGAATTAATTTTACTTACAGGAAGAACTCCTCACTGCAAATATATTATTTGATTGGTTATTGATTTATATGCTTATAATTCTTCTCTCCTACTAGGTATAAATTCCATGAAGATAGAGACATTATCTGTCAGTCACAGAGAGTTTAAATGAAAGAAGTTGAATCTGAACCCCAGCAGTCTGACTTCAGGGCCTGTATGCTTAAATGGTAAGTTACATTGCCTCATAATTTTTGCTTATAATTTCCTTTTAATAAAATAGTTTTCAGTGTTTATTATGGAAAGGACAGCATGGAAAGTTTTTGCATGTGTTAGTTCATTTAATACTTGCAATAAAATTAAGTAGGTGTATTATTGTCTCTGCTGTACAGATGAGGGAAATGATCATTTCAATTGAGTTAACAGGTAATTAGTATCAGAATTTGGGCAACCTAGGGCTGCCCAAAACAAAAATCCTGTTATGTCCTTCATTCTCTCCTTCCTTCCTTTCTCTGGTCTTTCCTTTTTTCCTTCCTTTCCTTCCATCTTTCTTCTTTCCTTACTTCTTACCCTCCTTCATTCCTTTCCTCTCCTTCCTTGTCCTTTTTAAACATTTATTGTGATTTACTGAGCTCTCATCACTTCATATTCAAGGCACTTGGGGTAAAATGATGAACAAAACCAGTATGGTTTATGGTCTATTGAAATGTACATCCTAGTGAGGGATAAAAACAAAAAAAGAAGTAAGTAAACAAATGAGATATAACACAATTTGGTAAATATTATGAAAGGACCTAAATGAATGACTAAAGCAGAGAATAACAGAGCCCTGGGAAGAGAGGCCTCTTCTCTAAGTAAATGATATTTTAGCTGAAATGTAGAGAATGAGTAGGATCTAGCTCTACCAACAGTGTAGAGAAACAGCGTTTCAGACATAAGAGCAGCATCTAAAAGTACCCTAATTTGAGAAAGAGTTTCTGTGACCTTATAGAAGACCATGATGTATGGAGACTAGTAAGCAACAGTAAGTGAGTACAAGATAAATTAGAATCAGTTAAAATCTTGAAACTTTATTATCAAATAACTATTATCAATCATTCCCACTACCACTTCTGGCCAAGTATAATTTGCTCAGAACTTAAAGATATGTTTAAATAACTACTATTATCAATTACTAGTAATTAACTTATTAATAATAAATTAATGATATTAATATATTAATATTATTAATTAACAGTAATTAATAATAATAGTAATTATTTTAACATATCTTTCAAAAGAGGGTTTGCTCTCCTTGCAAATTCTATTCTCTCTACCTATATTTCTCTTACATTTCTTCCTCTTGGAAAAACACCTAAGGCTTGTTTTCTGTTTTAGAAAGATTTTCCCCATGTTACCCCATGTTTCTCCAAACAAATGTAATTACATCCTCTTCTAAATAACTCTTATACTTTTATTGTGGTATTTACCACATTATAGTTCAAATAATCCATTTACAGCTGTGTGTCTGAGATCTTCTAAGGCAATGATATTTTATTCACTGTTTACTGAATTTTATGTAAAATATCAGGTTTATTGTGTTTTAATTTACATAGAGTGAATGTCAACTTTACATAGAGTGAATGTCAACTTTTCACTTCAAAAAATGCATTTTGACAAAAAAATGCAGTCATGTTGCAACCACAATCATGATGTAGAATACTGAATAAGCCAAAAACGTTCTCTTAAGCCCCTTGCATTCAGACCCCTCTATTATCCCATTCCCTTGCAATTAGTGATTTGTTTTCTATTTCTATAGTTTTGCTTGTTCCAAATGTCATATAATTAGGATCATACATCATAAATGTTTTGTTCCTGCTTCTTTTACATAGCATGATGCTTTTGGTTGCAACCATTTGGTTGTATGTATCAGTAGCACATCTATTTATATTGCTGAGTAGTATTCCATAATATGAGTGAACTATAGTTTGTTTACATATTTACAAGTTCCAGGACATATAGGTTGTTTCAGGTCTGGAGTTTATAAATAAAGCTGCTACTGATGTTTTTGTGGACATATGTTTTCATTTATCTTTGGCAAATATCTGAGATATTTGAGACTCCTACGTCATTTAAGGCAAGTTTAAATTTATAGGAAACTGCCAAACTATTTTCTAAAGTAGCTATACTATTTTTCATTTTCAGTATTAATGGAGGAGAGTTTATGTTGTTCCCCAATTAGTATCATCAAATTGCCTTTATCTTTTTTCTCCTTCCAGTCTTTCTATTAGTTGTATCATAGTTTTAATTTCTCTAGTGACAAATGATGATGAGCATTTTTCATTTGCTTATTTGCCATTCATATATCTTCTTTGATCAAGAATTTATGAAAGTCATCTGTTATTTTAAAATATTATTACTGAGTTTTGAGTTTTTATATGCACTGAATATAACTATTTTATCTGACAAACGTTTTGAAAATTATTGAAAATACTTTTTCTTTGTGCCTTTCCTTTAGTTTTTTTTACAGTGACTTTGGAAAAGTAGAAGTTTCTATTTTGAAGTCTAGTTTATGAATATTTTAATTTTGCCTAACCCAAAGTCACAATGAATCTCTTCAGTGTTTTCTTGTAGAAGGTATATATTTGAGGTTTTACATTTTGGTCTATGATCAACTTTTAGTTTAGTTTTTTTTTTTAATTTTTTTTTATGAAGCACAGTGTATAAGTTTGAAGTTCACTTGACTATATATGATATCAAATTATTCCATTACTGTTAGCTGGCTAAAATGTCCTTTTTTTCATGGAGTTGCTTGGCACATTTGTATCAAATCAGTTGAACCTTTATGTAAGGGTCTATAGGTCCACAATGTACAATTCAAGTCTATTCATTCACCAATACTATACTGTGTTGATAACACTAGCTTTATTTTAGGTTGTGAATTTAGATAGTGTTGGGTCTTCTGCCTTTGTTTTGTCTACTCTAGTTTATTTGCTTTTCCACATAATATAATCACTTTTTGAATTCTACTGTATTTTAAAAAAACTTGCTGGGAATGTATTGTTCCATAAGATGTTAAGGAAAAAACCCAAACTTTTTGGCCAACCCAATAATTGGCTTATGATGAATCTATAAACTCTAATCTCTGTAACAGATCCTTGTATAATAGCATTCTGATGGGACTCTAACTTATAAAAGTAGTTAAGAGAGTAACATGGCTGTAGCCAACAGTGATAGCCATGGCCTGGAGCTGGGGGTGTAGCAAGTCTTATCTAAATCATATTACTGGACATGTAGGAGTAATGATCCCTTTCAGAAAAAGTTAAATACTGATAATAGAGGAAAAGTGAATACATGCTGAGCAGAAAATAAACGTAAAATAAATAAATAAATAAAATTCCCCAGTATAGATAAAGAAAATTTTATATCATATTTTTTTCAAAAGTAAATATTTCCCTTTGTACACATTACTTTTAATTTAGAATAATTAAAAGCCTATGAATGCAGAAGTGGGTAAGTACGGTTTGGAGAGGAGACAATTATATTAGTCAATATCACAATATTATAAACTGTAGACATCTTTATTAAAAAAAATCAGTTTTCTTGTTTTAAGAAACAACCTCCAATGTTTTTCATACAGTCTAACATCATTACTGGTGATTTGTTTCTAAGTTAATAGGAATGCATTCTCTGGGTAGCTTCAAATTCATGTCATATACAAATGCTTTTAGCTCTTTCCTTTCTTGTCATCATGTTTATGTACCTTCATCATCCTGTGGCACTTTGTGCTTATTTAGTTTTCTTAAGTGGTCCTTAATTAACAAATGGCTTGACATCTCTTCTGTAAAGTGAGATTTAAACTATGTTTTTAATGAATTTATGTTTGAAAATGGCACTTCACAGGGGAATATTATAAACCTATTATTATTCAATACAATGATTGATGAGTTTCTAAATAGAGTTTTGAATGTTAACAATACATATTTTCATGATCAGAAAGGATAATACATAATAGAAAACTTTGAGAAGCAGAATAATTGGAATAAAAGAACCTGATGATGTACTGTGATATTGGAAAGAGATCATGTGTTACTCAAAAACAGAATTAAAATGTTTTCTCTAAGCAAATCAATATCAGCTGTATTCATGAGGAAGAGACTCATATAGTATGTAATTGTTATCTAGACTATCCTCTCCTTGCTTGAAGAAAAAGAGTTAAGCCACTGTATAGACACTGCTATTTACAGGAAAAACATCTTTTTGTCCTGTCAGAATCTGTTGTTGTAGATGGACCCATCTTCCATCACCCAAAAACAACAGGCTTCAAAAACAACTTAGTTCAATCTCCTGGTCCTTTGAACAGAGTGTTTCTCTGGAATTTCGATAATTGTAGCCACGAAACAGTTGATTCCTGGAATTTGGGGAGCAAAACATCTGGATGGTGGGGTGACTGTCTTAATTTACCCTGAAAAATACAAATTTTCCTATTGTAGGTATATTCAATTTTGTTTCTTTATGCCCTGATATTTCTTGTACTTTTATCTTTAAAATCCTGATGTAGTTTTGCAACTTTAGTTGTAGGGCTAATAAAACAAGATACCAGACAGATTAATTAATTTATTTTATTAAATAGACTAGATAATTTACCATCATAAAGACAGAGCCTGAGACTAAAACTACAAAGTAATATTTACATCTTTATTAGATACCACGTGGAGAATACCTTTATCATAAAATGTACTTTTACCCTTCATTCATTAGTCTCTTAAAATTCTTTATAAAAAGTAGGTAATCAATTTAGAATAAATAAAAATTGCAATATTTTACTCTAAAGCTACATAATAGTTATAATTCCATATTGTTTTTTTAGTATTCATGTTTTTCAAATAAATTTAATAAGATAGAGCCATAAATTTAATCAAACATGGTATCATGGATTACAATGTCAAAAGGTAAAATTTTACCTCTGAAGTCTTACAGAAAAAGAAAAATCCACAAAAACATTAGGTTTGTCAGGTCTCAGATTAGATTTTAGCCTATTTACAAGCCATTAATTTAGCCTGTTAGTATTTTATAGATACTGACAGCAGAAAAAGAATCCTGGTTCAGAGACAAAATATTCTTAATATTCACAGCACAGCATAAGTAACAGGTAAATCCACATGTTTTTAATAGTTTGGTTGCCCCAGAGTACCATAGAGATGAAACAGTATTGCTCCAAATGGCAGCTGAGGAATACTGACCTTTGAGGATCCACCACCTAAGAAGCAAGCTTCCTCTTTGTCCCAAACCCAGATATTACCTTATTCTTCAAGGTTATTCTCTAAAAATCCAGACCTGAGAAATATGCCGGGTAAAGAGTTGTCAGAACCTTACATTCTAGGCACATTCAGCAAGGTATGCAGGAGCACGAGAGATCCAGGAAGGAGTGTCTCTCCTCAAAAGGTTTTACTACAAATATGAAATAGATTCCCTCCATAATATAGATAGATAGATAATACATATATATGATCTATATGTATCTTAGATTCATGAAATCAATCACACATTGAGTAAATAATTTTATTTTTCTTCCACATGGAAACAAATCCTATCAAATAGTCAGCGTGAAACTAATTTGTTATCATACCTTCACTCATTTATTGGGTTCATTCTATGCTCCACAATGGTAATAACATAGATGAGATTTGTTCTCTCATTCAGGTAGTTGGGAGGAAGAACGTACTCCCAATGTTGCAAATTGTAACATTGCAAATTTTAACAGCTTAAATCAGTTTTGTCACTGACATCAATCTTGGGCTTTTTCTTCCTTTTCTTGGGAATAATCTTTTGGAATTGCTTTGAGTCAGATACACACATACACACATGCACATACACGCAGTATTAATTGTTTTGGTCAGCACAATTTCAATTAGGCAACCTCTACATACTTGATTACCTGCATTATTTACAACGTATGTTTTAAATCTCTCTAAAAGAAAAAAATGTTCCAAGAAAAATTATTTTATACCACTAATGAATTGTGTTTTTAACATAATTTAAAATTTGAAATCCAAAGACATTTTGAGGAGGCTGTATTAACCAAGAGTTTGGTCTTTAATGTATTCATAGGTGTGGTAATACACAGTAAAATGTACAGAATCTCCTATGTTTAAAATTTTTCATGCATATTATTGCAAACATTAAAATGATTTAAAAAATCAATACGACCATTTTATGATGCAAATTAGGTAGTCAATTTGCAGATTATTTCAGAAGACAAAATTTGACTGGAGATATTCAAACCTCTGGTCATTTGTAACCCAAAGTTACACCTTGACTGGTAAATTTTAGACAGGAAGGACTTATGAAAAACACAGTTTATGTTCATATATTTTCAGAAGAATAAACCAGAAGGTTAAAGTGTACTCTTTATGGTAAAGTAGTAAATTAGAAGCAATACTAGAAAACAGTTCTTTCATTTTCCAATCTGGAGCTTTACCCAGGGATGAAATTTGGATAACTTGTGAAAATGTATCAAAATCTCAACTAGAAGAAACAGGAAAATACCGGTTTAATAAGATTAAGTTAATTAAAATAATATTACTAATAATATTGGCTAACGTTTATTGAGAGCTTACTATATGTGGAACACTAAATAATTTATGTATAAAACCTCATTTAATCTGCACAAGAAATGTATGTGCTTATTATTATCACATTTTTCAAATGAGTAATGAGGAACCCAGAGGATTTAATTTTTCCATGATTAACCATGTGGAAACATAATTGTATATAAGTAGTATGACTTTAGAGCAGTATTCTCAACTATTAAAGTGTATATTTGAGGCACAACCTAAGACACATGTAAAATGTCAGAAAAATAGAATATGGGAAAGGGAATAAAATTAATTTTATATTTGTTATGCATGTTAGGTCTGATCTATTCTAACACACGTGGGGAAGGCAGACAGAAATTGAGTGCTACGAACTGATGGCAAAGCTCCTACACACTGCAACTGTTCCTAAACCTGGTAGACCCAAAGGAGGGGATGTGACTGTGGAAAATTGTGAGTGTAGATCCAAAATAATTTGCCCAAAATACATAATCTATCTTTGGAAGTCTCAAAGAAATTATTAGGAACCATGATGTGAGAGTAGGTGATCAGAAAAAAAAAAGGATAATAAAATATGGTGATAATGATCCTAAACGAATTCATGTTTTGTTAAGTATCAAACCCTAGATGATTAGAAGGGTCCCTTTGATCAATGTCAGCAAAAATCACTAAGTATTCCTTCCAGGGAAAAATATAGGTCATTTTCACCAGGCACATTAATAAACTAATTTTTCATCTCTAGATAAGCTCTGGTGCCTACTTTTCAATTTCCAACTATTCTTATTGATCATAGAGAAGAGGCATGATGAAATGTTACTTAGAAATGATGTATCATTTCTAATGACCAAGTCAAGCATTTCTTTGGACTTCCTCCCACCTCCACTGCCAGGCCCTTCCCCTTGGCCTCTATCAGTAAACCTTGTGTACATCACTTTGGGAAACATGAGTCTAGTCATCTAAATCATATCATAGACATCGGATACTTCTAGTTTGGCGTTATGCGGACTTAATGGTGTCGACCTGTGAAAACCACCTACTCTCCTACTTTTGGTTGTGTAAAAAGGTATAACAACTTAAGTTTTTGATTGTAATGATTAGTTAATGCCTTTAAAGCACTAAAGAAGTTCTAAAATGTACTGAATGATGGAGGGATAGAAATTTGTGGATGCAGCAGTTCAATTCTCTCTAGCTTTTTAGGTAATAAAAACAATATTACAGATCTAATTCCTTTCTAGCATGTGGTGTTCCCAGGAAATAATGCTTTACTTACATGTAAACTATTAAGGGTTAGTCATGCATTTACACTTATGTCAATAGTTTTATTGGAAGAGTCTTTAAACTGTATTTGCATTTTGGGTATAATGCGAATTTAAATTTTGTGCTAAACTTATATGGGATAATCTTTGTAGAACACCGTTTAATGAAAAAAGATAGTTAAATTAGAACAACTGCACACTGCTATGAGATTTTCTTTATTATTATTGAAGAAGAAATGGGTAGACTCTCAAATATTATTTCTTTAAATTTTATTTAACTAAACAACTCTTTTTTAATTCATATAGAAAATATTTTTAACTTAGAAGCCTTAGTTGAGTAGCAAGTAAATACTAGCAAATGGGGGTGCCAGTTTATTATACACTTGAACATTGCAGTACTTTACTTAAGGATTATTGTTTATTAGCAAACATAACACTTTATGGAATATGGTAACTTTTAGATTGCTGAGATAAAGTAGTTTTATATCTTACCCTAGAGTTATGGAAATTATGATGTATATTTTACTGCAGCTTAACCTACAATATGTGTCATGAAAAACTGCAGAATTTTTAAACGACGTAGATTACTTTTTAAATGCCAGTTATTTTATGCTCTTGCTGGTAGAAAACACAACATATATTGACTATGTTGGGTTAATTTCTTATTTCACCACTTTGTCTCAGACCTATTTTTCCCTTAATTTTAGCTTTCTGAATTCCTCTGTTTTGCACAAAGTATACAGGCCACACATGACCTTAAAGTTATTCAGATCATATGCTAACTAACTCTTAACAAAATTTTTAATTTATTCCAGTATTTATGCCTTCTTCTTTCTTTTTGGTTTATATAAAGTGTGATTCCATTAAATTTTTATACTTACACAGTTACCATATCTATACATTCTTCACATAGAATATTCACCACTCAAAATACATTCTACCAGTCTGTCAGGATTCATGTATGATTATGATCTCAGAATTAATTAACCATTTAATTAATTATATGCTTGCTAAGATTCTTCATATTGTATTATAGAGAATTCATTTGTATTCACATTATCTCTTTTTTTATCATTAAATTTTGTGAAGACTTGGGCCACATATAGAAAAAGTGCTTTTAATGTTTTCTAAACAGGACAAGTTATAAAGTAACAATACATTTCATTAAATAATTACTTCTGAATTTAATAAAATAAAAAGCATTAACTAAAACCTGAAAAAAGTTAATTTAATTTCTCTATTGAGACAGTAAAAACATGATTGGTTGCCAGGGGTTTAAGGATATAGGAAGAGGGGGATGAATAGATGGAACACAGGGAAATTTTAGGGCAATAAAACTAGTCTGTGCAATACTGTAATGGTTCATAAATTCCATTACACATTTGTCAAAATCCATAGGATGTATAACACAAAGAATGAACCCTAAACTATGAACCTTAGTTAATAATCATGTATTAATATTGGCTTTAAAAAAATAAATTTGTTTATTTATTTATTTTAGGCTGCTTTGGGTCTTCGTTGCTGTGCGTGGGCTTTCTCTAGTTGCCGCGAGTGGGGGCTACTCTTCATTGCGGTGAGCGAGCTTCTCATTGTGGTGGCTTCTCTTATTGCGAAGCACAGGCTCTAGGCATGCGGGCTTCAGTAATTGTGGCACACAGGCTCAGTAGTTGTGGTTTGCGGACTCTAGAGTGCAGGCTCAGTAGTTGTGGTGCACGGGCTTAGTTGCTCCACGGCATGTGGGATCTTCCAGGACCAGGGCTCGAACCCATGTCGCCTGCATTGGCAGGTGAATTCTTAACCACTGCACCACCAGGGAGGCCCTAATATTCACTTATTAATTGTAACAAAAAGATTAATATGTATATGTGGAATCTAGAAAAATTGTATAGATGATCTTATTTGCAAAGCAGAAATAGAGACATAGATGTAGAGAACAAATTTGTGGATACCAAGGGGGAAAGGTGGGGGTGGGAGGAATTGGGAGATTGGGATTGACACATATACACTATTGATACTACGTATAAAACGGATAACTAGTGAGAACATACTGTATAGCACAGGGAACGCTAATTAATGCACTGTGGTGACCTGAATGGGAAGGAAGTCCAGAAGAGAGGGGATATATGTATATGTATGGCTGATTCATTTTGCTGTACAGTAGAAACTAACACAACATTGTAAAGCAACTATACTCCTATAAAAATTAATTTAAAAATAATACAGCAGTCCTAGCCACACCAACAGGTCAGGTTCTGAAAGCCATTTGTAAGTTTTTAAAATTTCTTCAAATTTCTTGGGAATTCCCTGGTTTCCCAGTGGTTAGGACTTGGCACTTTCACTGCTAAGGGCCTGGGTTCAATCCCTGGTCTGGGAACTAAGATCCCACACGCCATGTGGTGAGGCCAAAATAAATAAATAGAATAAAATAAAATGGGATAAAATAAAAGAAAATTTCTTCTAATTTTTTTTAAAAGAGACCTCCTAGTGATTTGAATATTGGAATTTTGTTGGTGCCTGTGAAGGTATTTATATCACTTGCAAATATGTCCAAAATCTGAGGCAGGTTTTCCTTATGTACTCTGGTATCTTAGAGGCTATGTCACCACCTCATCAGGACTGACAAGATAAAACAGATCAAGAAGGAAATAATCTCTGTCACTGGATTAGAACTCATTGACCTTGTTTCTTAGTAGTATTTTGTGGAATCTCTTACCTGCTAGACCCATTGAATTGCCAGTCTACCTATACTGTGTATCTGGTATCTGAGGACTGTTGGGAACTATCAGTGTGTGTAATTATCTCCAGACTCTCCCTTTTAAACTGGATAAAAGTTTTCACTCTTATTAGTTCAATTTGCTAATCAACCCACACATTGTGTTGTGACAATTTGTGATATTTTTTTTCCATTGACAATATCTAAGCAATAAATTTAAAATAATTGAAAATTTTTTAAAAAAGTAAACAAAAAGAAAATAATGAGGACATTAAGGAACAAAAAGTATACAAGACAGGTAGAAAAAAATAACAAAATGACATAAATAGGAACTTTCATACTAGAAATTGCTTTAAGAAAATGGGATAACCCTTATCAAAATGCAAAAATTGGCTGAAAGGGGTTAAAAAAAATCTTGATCGAGTTATTAGCTCTCTAAAAGAGACTTACTTTAGATGCAAAGGTAGAAATAGGTAGAAATTGAACAAATGAAAAACGACCATGAAAATAGTAACCCAAAGTGACTTCGGATGAATATACTAATATCAGACAAAATAGACTCTAAGTCAAATATAGTTACAAAAACCAAAAGGATATTATATACTGCTAAAAGAGCCAGTCCATAAAGAAGATATAACAATTCTAAACATGTACCCACTTAACAAAAGACCACCAAAGTATATGAAGCAGAAATTGACAGAATTGAAGGGAGAAATGAACCATTCTAAAATAATAATTGGAGACTGCAATGTCCCACTTTCAATAATGGACTGAACAAGTAGACTGAAGATCAGTAAGGAAACATGAGAACATGAAAAACACTACCAACTAACTAGTCCTACCAAACATTTACATAACACTCTACCTAACAACAGGATACATATTCTTCTTAAGCATACATAGAACATTCTCCAGGATATGCCATATGTTATCTCTCTCTCTCTCTCTCTCACACACACACACATGAATGGAATGAAACTCAAAATCTATAGCAGCAGAAACACTTGAAAAGTTCACAAATATGTCAGTATTAAGCAATACACTTTTAAACAATGTGTCAAAGCATGAATAAAATGAAATTAGAAAATCATGTAAAATGAATGAAAACTAAAGCATATGCCAAATCTTATGGAACATAGCAAAAGAAGTGTTTAGAGATAAATCCATAGCTGTAAACACCAACATTCAAGAAAAAAGAATGATCTTAAATCAGCAAGCTAACTTTATACCTTAAGGATCTATAAAAAGAAGGGTGAAATTAAAACCAAAGCCTATAGCAAAAAAGGAAATAATCAAGTTAGATATAAATGAAATGGAGACTGGAACAATAGAGACAATCAATGAAAGCAAAATTTGGTTCTCTGAAAAGGTCAACAAATTGATGTGCCTTTAGCTAGATTGACTAAGAAAGAGTGAAGATTCAATTCCCTAAAATCAGAAATGAATTTATAGACATTACTACCAACTTACAGAAATTAAAAGGATTATAAGAGAATTCTATGAAGAATTGTACACCAACAAATTAGATATCTAGATGAAAAACAAAAAAATATATAGAAAACACAAACTATCAGAGGTGACTCAAGAAGAAATAGAAAATGTAAACAGACCTATAACAAGTAAAACAATTGAATCAGTATTCAAAATTCCCAGCAAAGAAAATTTCAAATTCCTGGAGTATATGGCTTCATTCGTCAGTTTTTTAAACATTTAAAGAAGAATTTATACAAGTATTTCTCAAACATTTCCAATAAATAGAAGAGGCCAGCATTACCCTGATATCAAAGCCAAACAAAGACCACAGAAACAAAAATTACAGACCTGTATCTTTATGAATATAGAAACAAAATTCCTCAGTATAATGCTAGAGAACTGAGTTTAGCAACATGTTAAAGGATTGTACACCACAATCAAATGGCATTTATCCCAGGAATACAAGAATGATTCAATGTAAGACATATAATCAGTGTAATACATCACACCAATAGAATAAAAGATTAAACACACACACACAATTACTTCCATTGAAGCAAAAAAAAAAAAGTTGACAAAAATCTAATACCTATTATGAGAAAAGTGCACAGTACGTTAAGAATAGAAGAGAACTTTCTCAACTTGATAACATTAAGGAAAAACTCACAGCTAACATAGTCTGATGAAAAACTGAAAGTTTTTCTTTTGTGGGTTGCATTATGCTCCTGAAAAAGACATGTTGAAATCAGAACCCCTTATACCTGGAATGTAATCTTACTTGGAAACAACACATTTGCAGATGTAATTAAGATGTGAGTAAGTAAGGATGAGGTCATAATGGAGGAGGGTGTGCTTGTTTCTTCTGCTAATTGAAGTATAGTTGATTTACAATTTGTGCTAGTTTCTTGTGTACAGCAAAGTGATTCAATTATGTATATATATATTTTTCAGATAATACAATCTTTTTCAGATTATTTTCCATTATAGTTTATTAAAAGATATTGAATACAGTTCACTGTGCTATACAATAGATCCTTGTTGTTTATCTATTTTATATATAGTAGTTTGGATCTGCTAATACCAAATTCCTAATTTACCCCTCCCCATCTTTTTTCCCTTTGGTAACCATAAGTTTGTTTTCTATGTCTGTGAGTCTGTTTCTGTTTTGTAAATAGGTTCATTTGTATCATTTTTTGGATTCCACATATAAGTGATATCATATGATATTTGTCTTTTTTCTGTCTGACTTCACTTAGTATGGTAATCTCCATCCATGTTGCTGCATATGGCATTATTTCATTTTTTTTTGGCTGAGTAATATTCCACTGTATATATATACTGCTGCTTCTTTATCCATCCATCTGTCGATGGACACTTAGGTTGTTTCCATGTCTTGGATACTGTAAATATTGCTGCTGTGAACATTAGGGTGCATGTATCTTTTCAAATTAGAGTTTTCTCTGGATATATGTCCAGGAGTGGGATTGCTGGGTCATATCATAACTCTATTTTTAGTTTTTTAAAGAACCTCCATGTTGTTCTCCAAAGGGGCTGTACCAATTTGCATTCCCACCAGCAGTGTAGCAGGTTCGTTTTTCTCCACACCCTCTCCAGCATTTATTGTTTGTAGACTTTTTATGATGGCTATTCTGACTGGTGTGAGGTGATACCTCATTGTAGTTTTGATTTGCATTTCTCTAATAATTAGCGAGGTTGAGCGTCTTTTCATGTGCCTGTTGGCCATCTGTATGTCTTCTTCAGAGTAATGTCTATTTAGGTCTTCTGCCCATTTTTTGATTGTATTGTTTGTTTGTTTGTTTTGATGTTGAGCTATGTGAGCTGTTTGTATATTTTGGAAATTAGTCCCTTGTTGGTTGCATTGTTTGCAAATATTTTCTCTCATTCTGTAGGTTGTCTTTTCAGTTTGTTTATGGTTTCCTTTGCTGTATAAAAACCTTTAAGTTTAATTAGGTCCCATTTGTTTATTTTTGCTTTTATTTATTTTGCCTTGGGAGACTTACCTAAGAAAATATCACTACAATTTATGTCAAGAATGTTTTGCCTATGTTCTCTTCTAGGGGTTTTATGGTGTCATGTCTTATATTTAAGTCTTTGTAGCCATTTTTATTTTATTTTTGTGCATGGTGTGAGGGAGTGTTCTAACTTCATTGATTTGCATGCAGCTGTCCAGCTTTCCCAACACCACTTGCTGAAGAGACTATCTTTTCTCCATTGCATATTCTCACCTCCTTTGTTGAAGATTAATTGGCTGTAGATGTGTGAATTTATTTTTGGGCTCTCTATTTTGTTCCATTGATCTATATGTCTGTTTTTGTGCCAATACCATGCTGTTTTGAGTATTGTCACTTTGTAGTATTGTCTGAAGTTTGGAGAGATTACGCTTCTAGATTTAGTCTTTGAGTAGGGTGTACTCTTAATCTAATAAGACTAGTAATCTTATAAGAAGAGTGGAAGAGACACAGATACACAGAGAGACGAGAATGATGTGTAAAGACACACACAATCAGAGGGAAGACAGTCATTCAGCAATAGAGGAAGGGAATTGGAGTTATTTTGTTGCATCCAAGGAACATCAAGGATTGCCTTTAACCATCAGGAGGTAGAACAGAGAACGTGGCCCTGCCATGATACTTTGATTTGGACTTCTAGCCTCTGGATATGTGTGAGAATACATTTCTGTTGTGTCAAGCCACTCTGTTTGTGGTGACTTGTTATAGCAGACCTAGGAAATTAAGACAACCCTTAAGATCAAGAAAAAGACAAAATTTCTCACTCTTATCAATTCTATTTAACATAGCACCAGAAGTTCTTACCAGAACAATTAGGCAAGAAAATAAGAAATAAAAGGCATCCTAATTGGAAAGAAAGAAGTAAAACTACATCTAATTTTTATGACATGATCCTAAAAATCCTAAAAAGTTCACAACAAAAACCATTAGAGATAAAAAATGAATTCAAATTTGTAGGTTTAATATCACTATGCGAAAATCAGTTGTATTTTTTTACACCAGCAATAAACAATCTGAAAAAGAAATAAAGGAGATGATTCCATTTGCAATAACAATAAAAAGAAGAAAATACTTAGGAATTAGTTTAACCAAGGAGCCATTAAGACTTATACACTGAAAACTACAATATGTTCCTGAAAGATACTTAAGAAAATCTAATAAATGAAAAGATGTCTCATGTTCAAGAATTGGAGAACTTAACATTTTAAGATAGAAATTTTACCCAAATTGATCTACAGGTTTAATACAATCCCCATAAAAAAAAAAAAAAAACCTGATGGCTTTTGTTTCAGAATTTAAAAAGCTGACCCTCAAATTCATAAAATAGTCAAAAAATAACCTCTTGAAAACAAAAGTACAAAGTTAGAAGATTCACACATCCACATCCTGATTCCTAAAGTTACTACAAAGCAACATTACTCAAAACAGCATGGCTCTGGTATAAGGACAGACATATAGAACAATGGAATAGAATTAAGAGAACGGAAATAAATTCATATGTCCATGGTCATTTCATTTTCAGCAAATGGACAACACTATTTAATGGGAGAATAGACTCTTCAATAGATAGTACTGGAAGAACTGCACATCCACTTGTAAAAGAAATAAGGAGGGACCCTATCTCAGATCATGTATAAAATTAACTAAAAAAGAATCAATGACTTAAATATGAGATAAAACTTGAAGGCTTAGAAGAAAACATTGGGGTAAGTCTGTGTAACCTTGGATTCAGCAACAGTCTTAGATATGACACTGAAGTACAAACGACAAAAGAGAAAATAGCTAAACTGGACTTCATCAAAATTAGAAACATGCATAAACAGACACTGTCGAGAGAGGGAAGAATACCTGCAGAAAGAAGGAAAATATTTGAAGATCATATAGCTGATAAGGTCTAGCATCCAGACTACATGAAGAACCCATATAACTCAACAATAAAAAGACAGTAAATGGGTAAAGAGCTTGTATAGAACTTTCTCCAAAGAAGACAAACAAATGGCTGACATGAAAATATGAAAAGATATTAAACATCATTGGACATAAGGGAAATGCATATCAAAACCACAATGAAATACCACTCCATACCCACTAGAATGGCTATAATTTAAAACAAAACAAAACAACAGAAACTAAGATATGTTGGTGGAAATGTGGAGTAATTAGAAACTTCATACATTGTTAATAATAATGTAAAATAGTGCAGCCACTCTAGAAAAGGTTGATTTCTCAATAAATGAGACATAGAATTACTGTATAACACATCAATTTTTCTTCTAGTATATACTTTAAAGAATTATAAGCTTTTGATGATACATTTATACAAGAATGTTCAAAGCCACACTACTCACGATAGCCAAAAGGTAGAAACAACACAAATATTAATCAACTGACAAATGGATAAACAAAATGTAGCATAGTATATAATGGAATATTATTCAACAATAAAAAGGAGTGAAATACTCCTACTTCCTACAACATGATGACCCCTGAAAACATTATGCTAAGTAAAAGAAAATAAACATCAAAGGCCAAATATTGTATGTTTCCATTTATATGAAATATGTATAAAAGGTAAATACATAAAGACAGAAAGCATATTAGTAGTTATCAGTGGGTAGTGGTTGGGAGGAGTAGTGAGTAACTGCTTAATGGGGGTGAGGTTTCTATTTCGTGTGATGAAATGCTTTGGAAATAGGAACTATAGTAATTTCAGAGCACCCTTCCTGATAAAAATATATGACAGAGTTTTTTTTTTTTTTTTTTTTTTTTGTGGTATG
>NC_041215.1:97480691-97481031 GCF_002837175.3 Physeter macrocephalus
CCCACAACGGGAGAGGCCACAACAGTGAGAGGCCCGTGTACCGCAAAAAAAAAAAAAAAAAAATATATATAGACTTTTCAAGAAAACAGTCACAGATGGGAAGCAAAATAAATATTCTCTAATATTAACATACAGTCCTCTTTGCGTTTCTTTGAGAGCATATTCACTTACCATATCAATTAATGTGTTTGCTGTCTTTGAAATATATTTAGATATATGGTACTGTCAACCTGGGAGAGCATTCAGTGAACAGCTGAATCTACCTTCTCAAATTACTATATTATAAAAGTGTACAAAATATTTTACTGTAATTTCTTTTTTTCTTTTTTTTTTTTTTTTT
>NC_041215.1:97481141-97484177 GCF_002837175.3 Physeter macrocephalus
ATGGCTCACGGGCCCAGCCGCTCCGCGGCATGTGGGATCCTCCCAGACCGGGGCGCGAACCCGGTTCCCCTGCATCGGCAGGCGGATGCGCAACCACTGCGCCACCAGGGAAGCCTACTGTAATTTCTTTGAAGCAGTTTTTATTATTATGGTGTAGTCAAGCAACAACAATTAATCACCAATGCAGAGAATGATCTTAAACTAGTAAATAGTGGTATGTCTCTCTTTCCTGAAGGAGTATGTGATTTATGTAACTAGGAAAGCATATTTTTTTTCATTACCACAAAAGCTTCATGATCTGTATTCACTTGTGGAGAGTAGAAATGTTTTCCTATATTAATACTTTCTTGGTCTTCCATTCTTTTGAATAAAAGTTTAAATTTATTAAAGGTGTAAGACAGTACAGGGGATTGATTTTTTTTTCCACCCTGAGCTACTTGAAAAATAATATATAAATATATATTGTTTCTTCTACTCCTACATATAGTAGGTACTTGGTCATTTAAACTAGCATTTTAAGATTGCTCTCCAAGTAGATAATTGTTCTACCAACTGTTCTTTTAAATGTGCTCATATGGATTGAAAGACTGAAGGTAACAAATACACTTTTAAATAAGGTTTATCTCTGATATACATTCAAATATATACATTCAGGAAAATTATGACTCCTTTAGTTATTGGAAATCTAACCCAAATTAAGTTATGTTAAAAAAATAATCAATAAACTTTAAAAACTGATTTGTTTTCATTATATCATGGAAGAACAAAGGTTGATACCATTGTTTTCAAGCAAAACTGGATCCGGGGCTTAAAAGTGATTATCAGAACCATCTTTGTTGTCCCTTCTTCCAGCTCGTCTCTTTTGTTGTTCTCATTCTTTAACATTCCAAAAATATCCTGTAAGAAAAAACAACCTGAGCAATGAACAGAAAACAGTCATGTTTTTTCGATATCATAATTGCAGAGTCCAGAAGTTTTCTCTCATTGATTTTAGCAGAAAATTTTTTGGAAGGAGTTGTCTGACATCTTTTGTTTTGTTGCCCCCAGGATACTGCTTTGTGGAGGTAGTTAGGAGAAAACTGGTGGGCTGAGGTCTGTTGTTTGAAGAAGGAGTAAGGGTAAAAATTTTGCAAAATATTATTCTGCATAAAAATTAATATTATAAGGATATATATAAAAAGAATATATACACACACACATACAAAACCCACTTAGATTGATGAGTCCTATTGTCTTTTTTTTTTTATATACAAGATGAGCTAGTATACATATACTAAAAGTCCCTAAGAGAATTGAGGAAAGGAAATATGAATATGGGTCATAATTTACTATGCACTGAACTTGCATGTTCATTCCCTATGAAAAACTGCACACCTATTAGTGAGGCTCAAGAATTATTTTTTATATAAGTATTTCTTAGAATAGGACCAAAGAAACCAATGAGCATATTAGTGCATAAGAGCAGCCCTTTAATCCATTCTTTAAATTCATAGAACTTCGGATCTAGAAAAGAATATACAGATCATTTATCCCAAACTACTTCATTTACAGATGAGAACGTTGATTCTTAGATAGGTTAAATAATTGTCCAAAGTCACACAAGAGATGATAAGGAGTCACAGAACTAAAATCCTGTTAGTTTCTTTATTTAGGAAGCTGCCATCAAGACTTGCAGAAATTATATGATTTACCCTAAGAAGGAAATAATGCCTTAAGGAACCAGGTACAGTCCTCATCTAATTGTGCACATTTCAGGCATGAACAAGTGTAGGTTGTTTCTCTGTCAACTGTTATCTCTCTATCCACACCAGTTCGAGCTCCAATCTTTTGCCCCAGAGATCTGCCAAAGGAAAAGTTGATTGTTAACAAGAAAAAAATCCTCCAACTGGCTGAAAGACAGGATAAGGGAATCATAAATATTGCCGGCATTAAAACCAAAGCCAGATCAAGAGCCAAATAACACTGATATGGTTGAGAGATGAGCAAAATGATATCTCTGTTTTATAAATAAAACTTTTATCCAACATCATACTTTTCAATAATCTCCCAGGTGACTAGCAAAATGGTAGCTATATAATTGTCTCCTTGCTGCTATGCTAAGTGTTTTGTTTCTCATTCCAACCCTAGTCATGTAAACATTTAGAAATCCTGAAGGAAAATGAAAGATAGTGTCTCATCTGATCTAGATAGATTAAAAACAAACAATAAAGCACAATTCTAATGATTTTCCTTCCATATCCTAGAGTATTTTTGTTAAATGTTTTTAAAAGAAGTCATTCACTGCTTCCTATACTCTAAATAATGTCACTTTTGTCTTTACCTTAATGTAACCACTAATTAGGTATATATGTAGCATGAATAACTCATTATAGAGAAAAATATCAATTTTATAACTTTTTTTTTTTTTTTTTTTTTGTGGTATGCGGGCCTTCCTCTGCTGTGGCTCTCCCGTTGCAGAGCACAGGCTCCGGACGCGCGGGCCCAGCCGCTCCGCGGCACGTGGGATCCTCCCAGACCAGGGCGCGAACCCAGTTCCCCTGCATCGGCAGGCGGACGTGCAACCACTGCGCCACCATGGAAGCCCAAATTTTAAATGAAAATTATACTCATGAATTAAAAGTAATATCAATATTAGCATTGATTGCATGCTTACTGAAACTGACATTTTATATTAAATATCTCACAGGAATTATTTAATTATCACAATGTCTTTTAAAGATTACATAGTTATTAATAGGCAGAAGCAAGATTTGAATGATTGTTTAATTCAAGAACCCAAACTGTTAGCCATTACACTATAACTTATACAAAAAAAATAGGTTCTATAGGGAAAAATCATTAAAATTCTTGAGAAACAAAATAATAGAAAAAATTATAAAAATTAAAATGACAGATATATAACTAAGTACAGCATTCATGGCATATTCTACTTTGAGTAAGTACATAGATGAAAATGCTTTAATTCATATATATTTGAATAAAAATATGCATCAATAAAATTATATCACATCAAATCTTTTTTTTTTTTTTTTTTTT
>NC_041215.1:97484508-97524441 GCF_002837175.3 Physeter macrocephalus
GCGAACCCGGTTCCCCTGCATCGGCAGGCGGACGCGCAACCACTGCGCCACCAGGGAAGCCCACATCAAATCTTTAGAATCAAAAGAACATGAGAAATAAGCAAGAAAGTGTACATTTTAAATTAGGTTTAGTGATTTATTTGAACAGGATTTATGATTATTAGAGACAATATTGTTGATCAAATTCATTATATTATAAAATGTATTACTATTTTCAGTCTTATTTTGATGAAAATCAATATGTAATATAAAGAAATTTTGGAATTTGAGATTAAGGAATTGTGTAATAATTTACTGCAAAGCCCCAAAATAATGAGTTTGTCATGGATCTGGTTTCAGAAAACAGTGATTCAAAATTAATTGAAAAGTCAATGATTTAATGAGAGTAAAATATAGTTTGTAAATTCCTTCCATATTAAATTGATGTCATGTTAAAATCAAAATGAGATATTTGGTCATATTTCATGTAAAATTACATCCCTGTAAGAATGTATTATATTAGACCTGTTACTCTTATATTATATAAAATAAAACTTCATTCTCAGATACATACTACTTAAATTTGATTAAAAGAAAATATGTAATTTTAAATTTTATTTTTTACTTAGAGACTCTAAAAGAATATATTTATATATAAACTATGAAATATTAAATTGTAATTTTTTATTTTGACAAAGCATCATTTGTTCCTCACCCCATGTCATTTCTATCAGTCACACACCAAAGTCCACCACTGTCAAGTTTTCTCTATATTTTCAGTTTAAGACCTTTTATTACAAATATGTCATTTTGGTTTTTTGTTTTGTTTTGTTTTTTGTGGTATGCGAGCTTCCCTCTGCTGTGGCCTCTCCCGTTGCGGGGCACAGGCTCCGGACGCGCAGGCCCAGCGGCCATGGCTCACGGGCCCAGCCGCTCCGCGGCATGTGGGGTCTTCCCAGACCGGGGCGCGAACCCGGTTCCCCTGCATCGGCAGGCAGACGCGCAACCACTGCGCCACCAGGGAAGCCCACAAATATGTCATTTTAGTTGATTATATTTTTAATTAACATACATATACTTTTCATATAATTCCATGCCAAAGCATACACTTTGTGTTTTTCTCATTAGAATGCAATATTATGTATAAAAACACTATGGTCAAATCTTCTTTAGGTATAACATAGTCTGTGCTATTCCAAATAGAGTGATAATTGTGTTTGTTTTTTTTTTTGTTGTTGTTTTTTGTTTTTTTTGTGGTATGCGGGCCTCCCTCTGTTGTGGCCTCTCCCGTTGCGGAGCACAGGCTCCGGACGCGCAGGCTCAGCGGCCATGACTCACGGGCCCAGCTGCTCCGCGGCATGTGGGATCCTCCCAGACCGGGGCGCGGACCCGGTTCCCCTGCATCGGCAGGCGGACGCGCAACCACTGTGCCACCAGGGAAGCCCTTGTGTTTGTTTTTATATATCATTGTATATAGTTATGAGTAACTTCCAGTGCCATCAGGGAAGTTGATTTTTTAAGATAAGAGCCATTTGAAACTTTGCATCCTTAATGACAAAATGTTCCTGGAAAATTTCCAAATTTCATCTTTCCTCACAGAACACACTTATGTGATTTTTAAGTTCAAAATTTCTGGCACTAATTTGTCTAACAAAAAGAAAACATATAGATTTTAAATAACTGTTATTGAAATGTTGCTTAGACTATATCCTGTATATAGGGATCCAGTGTGAAAAAATAATAAATTTATGAAAGGATATTTGAATGCACAATAAAGAATACTTATTCCTGTGCTTTTGTAACTAGGAAAGGAACTCCAGGTACATTAGAAAATGTCCAAGTAAAGCATCTAAAATACAGTAAGCATGCCAAATTACAAACATATTGAGATGTTTACAACTAAGAATTCCCAGTATTCTGATCAAGGCAAAGAAGTTGCATATATGATTATCACCATTAAAAGTATACAAGACTGGAAGAAAACATAAACAAAAACTGGAAGCTTTTTAATTAAAAGCTTTGCAGGACAATTTTAGTGAAATTAAAATAAGACATTCAATACACCAGAACTTCAAAGTTTCTAAGAGAAATAACCTAGAGAAAGTTCTCAGGCTCAACAGAAGAAACTGAAAACAATAATAAAATTATAAGATCCAAAGTTCAGACTACTTTCCACTTACTCATTCCTCTATCAACATGCTGACTCATGAGAGATTTAATAACCAGGAAAAGTGAGTCGTTCCATTCTGTCAGAATAGTCTCTATTGGTTGCTTACATTGAAACACAAAAAGTGATAGAAATGTCTTTGAAGTATACAGTGATGCACTCTAAATGAGGTTAAATAAATCTTGACATTCTAGATTATTAGAAATATCAGTGCTAGAGGTAGCATTACATAAAAATTTTGCATTAGGTGCTTTTAAAGAAACCTTCCATTAATTTGACCAACCTAATCAATTTCCTTTATTTCTCAATAACAGGTTTCTAAAGTTCGAAAACAAGTAGAATGCAAAAGACTTCAGAATTTGTTTTGAGGGGAATAGGTCATGCATACTACTGATTCTAAAATTGAATAACTATTATTTTCAATACTTGGCTTTCTTGTTCCAGCATTTCTCAGTCTATGCTCTCTTTAATATAATTTTATGTTTTAAACTATCTCATTCTTGGGACAGATTTCTGCATTTCTTTACAATTCCTTCTCATTCTTGTGATTGCAAACACTAAATCATTTCTACATTCTCATGTGACTTTTTAAACTTAGATACTGGAGGCGAGCTTTGGTTTCTCTTCCCCACCCCCCAATCTCCAAAATCCAGTCTGTTATAAAATCTCATAGTCCATCCATTCATTGCCACTGAAACCAACATCCTTCCTTTGATTTCCACTCTCCTAGTTTAGGGTCTCATTGACACTTGCCTAAAGTCTAATAAAAAGCTGCCCAAATAGACTCCCAGGTTTCAGTTTCCTCCATTATATTCAAGAAATCTGATCCATCTTAATTAAATCAGCTCTGCTTATATTCCACCCTTCTAACCAAGCTCCATGTTTCCCTTTATATAATTATTAGTATGTATTTAGCATTCTCTGCAGTCTAACGAAGATTAGCTAAATTTATTCCTTCCCGTATCCTGAAAACAGTCTATATTTCAAACTTGCAGTATTCCCACAGATAACTTTGTACTTTTCTGTATCCATGCCCAAGTTGTTTTCCGCACATATATTTTTCCTTATTTTGTGTGTGGGGGGTGTATCCCCTGTTTCTTAATTAAATGTTATTTCAATCATGATGTCTTTCAAAACCTTATATCAGAATGAATCAACATAGGTCTGGCTTATTCTTTGAATTCCTATTTCCTTTTGGTTTGGTAGAGTAAGTACAGCATGTATTAAATAAAAGAATGTTTTGTGAATTGATATAAACATAAGTTAACATCAGTTATTTGGTACTCAAATCACCAACTCAGGATGGAATACAAATAATTTTCTATTAACTCTCATCAAAGTTTAATTTTCATAGAGCAAACCATTATTAAGCTCAACTATTAACGATACTAACCTACACAGCCAATATTTTTAAATAGTATTCTAACTTTTCTCTTTTAAAAAATGACATTAGCTTTTAAAAGTGAAGTTAATTAAAATGGAAATTGCATATTGATAAAAAGTCCTTATTTTTTTAATAATTCTACCATTAACCACAGTTTTTACTTTTAAAAAGATAATCTAGATATGTCTTTATATCCATATAAACATGCACATTTAAAAGATAATTTAGCCTATATTACTAATATTTTCTTTATGACACAATATAGCTATTTTAGTAGCTACTTTGGATTACTCTGAACGTGATATCAACATTTTCTGAACCAAGACTCTCTGTTTGGATATTAAAGTGATTTTCGATTTTAAAAGCATTATTATAAATAAGGTAGCCATGGAAATTATAGTGCAAACTGAGATGCTTTTGAAAATAAAAATGATGTATATTCATATTCACTTTAATTATAAACAATATTATAATGAATAACATAACAAACATATTTTTGAGGTAAACCACACCTATTTTTATTGTCGCTTCCTAAAGTTTGAACTGCTATGTCAGAGTATAAGTATTTTTTTAAGTCTTCAAACTGCATGTACCTCCAAAGGAGTGTCAGTATGCTATGTTCTGTTACCAGCAATAAAAGATAGTAAATGTTCCCTGTAATCTCAACAGGCTGGGGGTAGTTTTCTACAGTGTTACAAGTTTAAAAAAAGGGATTATGTCACAATGTAAATTTGATTTTCATTTCTTTGGATACTAGTCAGGGAGAACATCCTTTCACGTATTATCTTGGCCATTTGTATTTCTTCTTCTGTAAATTTTTAAAAGCCTAGGAAAGTCATGGTTTGTTTTTTATTTAATTTTTTGTTTTGTTTTGTTTTATGGATGATTTCTGGCTGCATGAATGCTTGAAGACAATTGAGAACTACTATAGAGTAAAGTAATCACAAACTAATGTGATTTGAGATTTATCTTCAACAGTACTTAAGGTTGGAAACATAAAAAATATCAAAATTCTTGAAAATATAACATTTAATAACTTACTGATGATAGGTTGATAGGATAATTAAGGATTATAAGATAAATATAGGATAATGGGGAAATTTATTTTTTAATTTACTGTTATATAATTTAAATAAAAATAATAAATGTGTTAACAAAAGTTCTTCTGTATACATATTATAGATGGTCAGATTGATTCAGTATTTTATATGTCAGAATATATGCTAATATAATTTTGAGTCAGGTTACAGTAGCTGCATTTGTAAGAACATTGGTTGATTTACCTTATAATTTGTTCCTTGTTATATTTTTTGTAAGAACGTGAGTCAGGAAGTCATCTGCCTTCTGATAAACAAGAATAGAACAGAAAATGTCAATTTTATGAGCATGAATGAATACCAAGCTGTTCCCTAAAGGACAACTGAATTATTTTCAAAAATTATTTGTTGATAGTATGAAATGAATAGATTGTACTCTGACCAAAGAAGCATTTTAAGCTGGAAAAACTGAGCTGAGTTATTGGTAAGAATATCTATGAGAATTCAATCAAACTGAGAAACAAATTAATTATAACTTATCATTATATCAGTGGCTAAACTCTAAAGTTTACTCTGTCTCATGTATGATATGGATGTCAAAGTCAAAGGTGAATCAACTAGTTGTAATTATAATTAGGTTTTTACATATTTACGTTTTTTAGTATTTGACCTAAATATTATTTGGAGACTAACAGTCTATCTCAAACAGTCCTTTTCCTCTATAATTGGATTAATATTGAGATTCTGTAGTCAGATCGAGTTAAATAGTTACAACAGGTTTTTTTTTTAATGCAACTGAATTGCTGTGCAAATCATTGTGATGACTACTAATTGCTTGGGGACAGATATCTAGATAAATGTCACATTAACCATATAATTATTCTAGCTGAATATGTAATGGAGAGAAACAATATATTTTAAATTGAACTATCTTAATTATGTATATTTGTGCCCCACGCCTTTGCAAAAATGCAAAGAAAAGGCAAATATAAACATTCCTAAATTGTTTGTGGTTGAAGAACACTGTTCCAAAATATTCTGAGAGGTAATGGAAAAAAGTATTGTCATGGAATATCACATTTTGTTCAACATTGCATTTGCTATAAAGTGTCTTGCTGTCATGGACAGTAAAACCAAACTTGATATCCAGAACTATAGCTTTATGAGAGGTAATCAATCAATTAATTCAAATATGATTGAGTTCAATTAAACATGGTTGACACAATTGTGTTAAATACACGCATCACTTCTGAGGACATATTACAGTGAGTCTGTTCTTAGTCTTCCTATGTCAAAATATTTTCACATATTCTGTAAATTCAGTAACTTAATGATTATGTTGCTATTTGTTTTAATTGTTCTACATGAAGCATTTAGAAAATATCAAATTTTCTCTTTCTGTGGATGTCTTCTTCATCTTTCTAGTGTAATCTGTAAATCTATGTAAGTAATTTTTTCTTTTATCCTCGGTATATATTTCAGAATACAATAACCTTAATTATCTTTCTAACATTATTTAGTTATAACGAGAACAATCAGCTGTCTTATAGATCATCTGTTGGTAACTCAGCAATTTAAGTATCATGTATGACATGTATGACATTGTAGGACATCAAAATTTTAGATGGAATCTTAAATTTCTTGTAATACAATAAAGGATAAGGACATACATTAGAAAGTTTGATTCAGAAACATTTTGGATAAATTTTGATAAATAATATATATTGAGGTAAATAAAGATGATATAAATATAGAAACAAAATATTGTTTGGTATTTAAAACGTTGAGGAATGTGCATTTCTGTCATATGTATCTTCTGATCATGTGACATTCATCCTCATTGGAATATTAGTTTCAGATTTCAAATAAGAAACCAAACCAGCCAGAACAACAGTTATGTTATGAGTTTCAAATTTCAAATAAGAAACCAAACCAGCCTGAACAATAGTTAAATTTCAGAGTGTTATATTTTGTCCATGATCTTGTTCTCTAATAAATTGGGATATAGTCATTCATCTATTATTTACCATACTGTGTTGACCAACTAATATGAGCCAGGCTCTTTTTAAGTACTGGGGACACAGCCGTGTACAGAACAGAAACATCATACCTCTTCTCATAGCATTTTTTTGCAGAATGATAATGTCACAGTAAGAAAAGTATACAAAAGTATACAAAATGTCACAGCAAGAAAAAACAAAAACAAAACCCCTAAATTACATTAAAAGCTACAAAAGAATAGCAACAAAAAAGCTAGCTCTCAATTAATTAGGGGTTCTCTGTTGATTATGACCATTAATAACAAGAATGAGAAGAAATTTTGTGCAAGTCGTTTGCCTCATTGGTTTCAGATATTTTTCTTATCCTTTCTTGGTTCCACTGTGTTTAACAAGTGGATCGCTGCAGGTTCCACCTGGGACCAGTGAGTCTGTCATACAGAGTGAAGTAAGTCAGAAAGAGAAAAACAAATACTGTATGCCAACACATATATATGGAATCTAAAAAAAAAAAAAAGGTCATGAAGAACCTAGGGGCAGGACGGGAATAAAGATGCAGACCTACTAGAGAATGGACTTGAGGACACGGGGAGAGGGAAGGGTAAGCTGGGACAAAGTGAGAGAGTGGCATGGACATATATACACTACCAAATGTTAAACCTATAGCTAGTGGGAAGCAGCCGCATAGCACAGGGAGATCAGCTCGGCGGTTTGTGACCACCTAGAGGGATGGGATAGGGAGGGTGGGAGGGAGGGTGATGCAAGAGGGAAGAGATATGGGGATATATGTATATGTGTAGATGATTCACTTTGTTATAAAGCAGAAACTAACACACCATTATAAAGCAATTATACTCCAATAAAGATCTTAAAAAAAGAAAAAAGGCATTGATCGGTAGGAGTTTGGGAGATGGAAGAATGGAAAATCATAGGTATTCTCTTTGTCACTCGTATCTCCAGGAGTTGCTCTGTGCTCTGTGTCTCTAGCTGCCAATGGAGAACGCATTCTTACAGAGTTCCAGCTCTCTCTAAGCAGCTTCTCATATAGCTGGAGTACATCAGCCCCCAAAGGGTCCAGGCTTCTTGGTCCAGATTCCACATCTTTCTCCCATTGTTCCTTTAGCCCCATGATTAGTCACTATCTCCTTGCCAGTATAGGAGTGTTCCAGCCATTCTCTGTCTTGTTACCAATTCCATCCCACATTACCAATTTCGTATACTGATGTTCTTACTTTAAAATCCTATAGGTTTTTTTTTTCTGTTTTTCTGATTAAACCTAAATTTATATTAGTTAAAATACTGATTCTTAGGAAAACCTGTAGAGTTAAAGTGATTCTTAATTTTGTTCAGGGTTAGAGTTTTAATATTTTGCTTCATTTTCTTTTAAAAGTGTAAGTAAGAATTCCTAATTTCTTTCAAAATGCCTTTGGTTATAGTTAAGGTTACTTGACTTGCCCCACATTAAAATAACCCTTTGTAAATGGGTTAGTGAAATTTTCATTAAATGGGATCTTGTGGTGGAAATCTCAAGAACTTCTTTCAGACAGAGACTATATTATATAACCATAAAATGATAATGCAAAACTTAAAGTAAAACATGAGGACATATTATAAATTGAAATGCATGCCAATTATAATTTTATAGGTTTTCAATGGTACAAATTCTGTCTAGACCCTCTTATTTATTCATTGTTTATACTTTTGGCATCTAGTATATTTTTCTCTTTGTGACAAAACGAATAAAGGAAAAGATAAGTGAGGTAATAGATGAGTCCAAAATGAATTGTATGCTCTATATTTTTTGCCTGTTTTAAAGCTACAATTGGGAGATGTAGTTGGTTTGAGTACTTTTCATTTTGTTCAGTTTTCCTAATGGCTTTATTGTTTTGCCTGTAGAACTAAACTTTCTTATTTTAGCATTAATGTAGACTCTAACCATATATTTTCAGTAATTAGCTATAAATTGAAATATTAAATCAATGAGAAAATCAAAATATAGAAATAAACATTATATTCATCAAAGTGTGACAAGAAAGAGGGTTAATCAGGATGAAGGATGACTGTTTTCAATCAAGTAGCAAATAGGTGATTGTTTTCTCAGTAAAGGTATATCATTCAAAATTTATTGACCCATACATGATCGGTGGGAATGCAAATTAAGGGTACTTTGGCAACATCTAGTGACATTACACAGTTACATTTTTTAAAATTTAGTAGTCTCACTTCTAAAAACCAATTCTAAAAACACCTTAAAATACGATAAGAGGCTTCCCTTGTGGCGCAGTGGTTGAGAGTCCGCCTGCCGATGCAGGGGCCAAGGGTTCGTGCCCCTCCCACATGCCGCAGAGAGGCTAGGCCTGTGAGCCATGGCCACTGAGCCTGCGCGTCCGGAGCCTATGCCCTGCAACGGGAGAGGCCACAACAGTGAGAGGCCCGCGTACCGCAAAAAAAAAAAAAAAAAAAGATAAACTATTAATTGTAGAACTATTAGCAATAACAAAGATGGGAAGCGACCCAAAATGTTCACCAATAAGGGACTAGTCAACAAACGGTGGTGCATCCTCAAGAATGAGTGCTATAAAAAGAAATGAGAAATATCTTTTACATATTACTTTCTCAGTGGTTTTCAGCTGGTAGTAATTTTGCCCATGCCCAAGACATATCTGAAAACATTTTTGTTTGTTACAACTTGGGGTTCCTACTGACATTTAGTTGGTAGAGGCCAGGGATGTTGTTAATCATCTCACCATGTACGGGACAGCCCCCCAAAACAAAGAATTATCCAGCGCCAAATGTCAGTAGTGCCAAGGTTGAAAAATCCTGTATTATGGTATTAACGCTGGGATAAAACTTTTAAGTGAAAAATATTGTGGGGGAGAATAATATAGTATTTTATCACATACACATATACACACTTTCAAAGTAAAAAAAAAATTGACGAACAATTTATGAATTAAAAACATAGGGCTTCCCTGGCAGCGCATTGGTTGAGAGTCCGCCTGCCGATGCAGGGGACACGGGTTCATGCCCCGGTCTGGGAAGATCCTACATGCCGTGGAGCAGCTAGGCCCGTGAGCCATGGCCGCTGAGCCTGTGCGTCCGGAGCCTGTGCTCTGCAACGGGAGAGGCCACAACAGTGAGAGGCCCGAGTACCACAAAAAAAAAAACAAAAAAATCCATAAAAGCTTTGTTTGGAGGGAGGGCATAGGAAGAAGAAAATAGGCACAAAGCTAGAATTCTCTGAATAGTACTTTGTTTCATTTATGTGTAAAAGAGCAATCCCCTAAAAATTGAAATAAAAATTCAAGATCAAATGGTTATATGATAGTTTAGATTTTGCTTATCAGAAATAATTTAGGAAGAGTATGTCTGATGGATTGGGAGAAAATAGAGAAAGCATTGGGTACCATTATCAAGGAGAGTGTATTATTTTGTGTTATTGTTGTTTCTATAAAGATTAAATCCAAGTGAAGGCGTTATAGACACAGAGCTTGATGCTATAAAGTGGATTGGGAAATTTGACAGAGCTAATATTCGGAGAAATAGTGAGGGAATAGAATTAAGAAAGAGTAACTTTGGGAAGGGAGGAGGAGGAAGTATCCTTCCCTCTTATACAGTGGAGACAAAGAATAAAGACACAAAGGCATTTTGAGGTGGAAAGGCTGGGAATTGAGTAATCATCTGTGTGAGATGAACCCGATTTTTTAGATAATATATTGAAAATGAGGAAATGGGGATTGGATTGTGAATTTGAGAAATGTGAAATGTATGTGGATCCAGGGATATTTTATAAGTCAGATTGAAAAAAAAGAAAAAGGAATTTTTAAGTTATGGAAGTTTTTGAAATAGATGATAAGGAAATCTGAATAGTGTCACTATGCATTTCTGGCAGTCAATGTAGAGTATCTACTTAAATAAACTCTATAAAAGGAAAGCTGGAAGTAAGAAGACATTAAATTGTCTTATTTTCCACACTATTCCAATTATGTTTTTAATGTCAACCTCTCTCCGCTCCTATTTGTTTAGAAAACATTTTATCCAGCTTATATTTATATGAAACAGAAACCCAAGAGCATGAGTATATCAAATATATATTTATATATAGTATAATTATATAGCAATCATGAAAGATAATGTTTATTTCTAGGTGATGAAAATGAGCATATGTTACAGCATTTATACAAGTGTTTCTCATAAATTGCAAAGACACAAGAGTTCACAGTAACTCCTCCGGTTTTTGAGTTCACCTTATTTGTTAAGGTGCAAGTTAATAATAACTGAGTGTTTGAAAAACTTCCTAGAAAGTTGTTTTTCCAAAGTAAGATGTTCAGTTTAAACTTTAAGTTGTTTTTGGTTGTCGTTGCTGTTTATCACAGTCTGATAGTGATGATGCTTGCAAAAAACCACTGAATTAAAACTTGTAATTTTGCCACTAGATAACTAGATGGTATATTTTAAGGAAATTTGATTAGGGAATGTGTGCAACAATAACTTTATTATCAATATTAATGATAACTTTATTCATTAAATTGTTTTATTTCTCCACAAATTAGCATATTACTACTATGGAATATTTTTAACAAAGATTATTAAATCATCTTCCTATTGTTATTAGTAAAATAACTCTATTTTAAGATTTTTCATTAAATATTACACCATACTATTTTGGTTTATAGTTTATAGTATATTACCAGGTCTACCTTGGTATATAATTAATAAAAATATTATATGCTAAATACCTATAAAAGCATAAATTTCAGATTTACTAGTTCTTCAAATACTACAAGATATAATTAGATTAATACTGAAAAATGATTTCCAACCTGATATTATACTTTTAATAATAAGCATTCTCCAGGATAAGTAATTTTAGTTTATCATAATAAGAGTCCCTGACCATTTGACATTTATTAACTGAACTGTGTTGCTTAATGTTTTAAGCCTACTAAAATACTAAGGAAATTAGATAATCAATAATATCTGGGGATAATCAAAAATGAAAAAGTTATATAACTGAGTAGTTGTGAAATTTATTAAATATATTACAAACTATAAAATATTAAATGAATTAGCTCAACTAAATTTTAAAGTGTTTTTCAAAATATCTTTATAGAGGTAGAACATTTCTGTTCTTATTCAATACCTACTGTGCAGATGTGAGCCATTTGCATAGATACTTTTTACTGTAAAATTGTAGAAAATGCCTTGATAGGCAGAAAAAATGATTTGGGATTTAATATCTAGGAAAATATAAACTACAAGTTATAATACTAACTTGAAAGTATTAATTTTAAAAGAAAATATGGTGTTGGTATTAATCTTTAAAATGGATTTTTGGGCTTCCCTGGTGGCGCAGTGGTTGAGAGTCCGCCTGTCGAGGCAGGAGACACGGGTTCGTGCCCCGGTCTGGGAAGATCCCACATGCCGCGGAGCGGCTGGGCCGTTGAGCCTGTGCGTCCGGAGCCTGTGCTCCGCAACGGGAGAGGCCACAACAGTGAGAGGCCCGTGTACCGCAAAAAAAAAAAAATTAAAATGGATTTTAAAAAATTTGTTCCTCATTAATCTACATAACCCTGTGTGGATTTCAGCCAAGATGGAGTGGCCACATTTTTTCCATTTCCACTCTTTTACAACTGACAAAATGAAGTAAAAGTGCTGGGTATAACACAACAAATAAACATAGAGAGACTATGAAGGGTAGAAGTTAAAGAGGGACAGCCTGGAGACTGGGATTGGAGGATGTCATGAGGGTGAATGTCACTGAATGGGGTTCTGCAGAAGCTTCCAATCCAGATTTTCCAACAGGTAGACACAAAAAGAGCTCCAAGAAAAGTCAGTTCCTCTTAACCATAAGGCTGGGAAAAGGGTGTCCTAACAACAACAAACTCTTCTGTCAATACTCGTCCTACTCCATTAAAACACCAATGAAAAAACCAACCCTCCTCTCCTAGTGGTTTCAGTGGGGCTGAGAGGGGAAGTGATCTTTCATCCCAGTCAGATGGCTAATGAAGCAGGTGGCCTTGCAGCTATACCCCCATCCTGTGGTATCAGTGGAGCCAAGCAGGAATCTAATCTATCCTCTTCTGGCAGAAGCAGACAGCACTCCAATTCCCCTGTCAAGATAGTGTCAGTATTGCTGAAGACAGTTGTTCTTCCGACACTTCTTAGTGGAAGCAGGCAGTTCTTCAGATTCCCTTGCCAGGATAGTACCAGTGGGGTCCACTGGAGATCTTAGCCTCTGTGCCACCCATCCTTAACCTGGAAACAGTAAAACTTAATGATCCAGGATGAGGTAGGGCCAGACACCACTGTACTTCACCAGTCCCCCACTGGTGTCAGGAGGCTCCAGTGGGGAGCTGAGACTCCACATTCATTTGGCATCAAAAAAGAATGAAGTGGTGGGATGTGGGGCTAGTTGGACTGCAGTTATATCCCTGCCTTCCCCTCATGTCAAAGGGGCCCAGTGGGGAGCTGAGCTACTGCCCCAATCCTATAACAATAAAGCATTGTGTACAGGTGGCAAATAAATACATGAAAGGTGTTTATCATCTTTAGTCATTAAAGAAACACAAATTAAAACCACAATGAGATATCACTATAAACCTATCATGATGGCTAAATATAAGAAATGCTGACAACAGCAAATGCTGGCAAGGATGTGGAGAAACTGGATCACTCCTACATTGTTGCTAGGGAAATGCAAAATATTACATATAGTCACTCTGGAAAAGCGTATGACAGTATCTTACAAAACTAAAAATGCACTTACCATACAATCAAGTAATTGCACTCTGAGACATTTATTCCAAAGAAATGAAAACTTATGTTCATACAAAATCCTGTACACAGATGTTCATAGAAGCTTTATTTGTAGTGGCTAAAAACTGGAAAAAGTCAAAATGTCCTTCAGTTGATGAATGTATGAACAATCTGTCATACATCTCTACTATGAGAAACAATTCAGAAATAAAAACTATTGCTACAAGATACTATTTGGATGGATCCAAAGAGAAATATTCGGAGTGAAAAAGAATCTCAAAAGTTTAGCTGTATATGATTCCATTCATATACCCTTCTTAAAATAACAAGACTGTAAAGATGGAGAACAGATTAGTGATAGCTAGGGATTAGGGAAGGAGGGCAGAAGTGATGTGGCTGTGACTGTGAAAGGACAGTACAAACCATCGTTGTAGTGGAATTATTCTGTATGTTGACTGTGATGGTGGTCACACAAATATCCATGTGTTAAAAACTACATAGAACTAAATACATACACATAACACAAACACATTCACACGTTTGCATGTAAAACTGATGAAAACTGAGTAAGGTGGATGGATTGTATCAACCTCAGTTTCTTAGTTGTGATGTTTTCCTATACTAATGCAAGATGTTACAGTGGGGGACACTGAGTAAGGGATATATGGAATCTCTCTTGCAATTGTATTTCTTATAAGAGCATGTGAATCTACAGTAAAACAAAAACAGAAACAAGAAAACTTGTGCTTGATTATACATTTAATTTTATTGATTTAAAATTAGAGTTTTTAATCTTTAAACATGTTAGCCAGACTTTGCCAGCTTCTAAATAACTTTCTACTACTTTATTTTCCTCATTTGTAAAATGTGGCTAATAGTAATAAGATATATAGAGTAGTATCTCATAAATAAAAAACATACAAAAAAGTTAGCTATCGTTTTTTCTATATGTCAAGAGCTATAACGTGGCATTGGTTTTACAAAACTTTATTGCTTTATACTTTGCATTATCACCATTCAGAGTAATGCCTAATATATAATAGACATCGAGTGTGCTTGCATAAACAACAAATGTATGAATGAAAAACATGTTATTTCATTTTTTCTTTTTTGAGTCCTCTACTATAAATCCTTAGAGCCTCTGATTTAACCCCTTTGGGTTATGACTTTCTGCTAAATTACAAAATATATTTTTATTCTGTTGTTGAATACTAGGCACTGGGCTCATTTTAGGCCAATACTTAGAATTGTAGCAATATATACACGTGTATATACTGTACAGCTGTATCTTTAGTATCGATTTATGAATTAAATCCTGCTATGTTTTTTCTCTCAGTATGTTATGCTTGATATTCTTAAGATTGAACAATGACTTCTGACTTCTTTGTGGTTAAAGGACTTTTAAATTTACATATCAACTCATTTTGAGCATCTAATGAGTATCAGGTGATTTAAAAAATGCACCAACTTCAGTTGTCCCCAAATTGCTTTAAGATAAATACTGCTATTTCCATTTGACAATTGAGAAATGTGATGTAGAGAATAGTAAAATAATTAGTGCAATTTCCATACTAAAAAAAGAGGCTGGATTAAAACACTGGTGTGCTGGTAAATGTTTAACAACCAGCTGTCTGGGTTGAGAGTGAGATGTAGCTGGGAAAGATCCCTGATTTTACAGCATTTGCTGACTTCCCTGCTGCAGATACTCTCACGACAGATTTCAAGCTACCTCACTGAACACTGAGATGGGAAGAGATGTGAACAATTAGTTCTCACAAAATGATACAAGCCAGCTCTAGCACACCAGTGAATCAGACCTGCTTCTTTATATCTTGCAACCTTAATTTTGACATGTACGTTTTTTTTTTAATTTTGCCTAAGTCAGCATCCTAAATTCTACATACCTGTTCCTAATAAATCCAGTCTATCTATCTATCTGTCTTTCTATCTATCTATCTATCTATCTATCTATGCTTTTAGGTGCACATACATACATGCACTTATACATGCACATATGTCTACTTTTGTGACTGCATAATAGGGAAAAAATCTCTGAATACATTTCTTTGGAATCAGAATACATACTTAGGGATTATGCCAAAATACCTTTAACATCATTCACTTCAGAACAGTGAGTGGTGTACTTAAAATGATTTAAAATGACTCATGACATATAAGTGGTTTAGAGAGTCAAATGAAACTTTTCAGTTTTATTTTCCTTTTTATTTCATGCTTAATTTCCAACACGAGACTGATTAAATATATTTTCTTTATGAAGAAAACAGATCACTCTGAGGTTCCAAGAAAGCACCAATGAAACAAGGGCATCAACCTTTTCCATTAATCAATCTTAGTGTAGTAATTTAATATTTACCCCTTTTAAATAGGTCTATAAAAGTTTGTTACTATTAAGGTGTCTTCTTTTAAAATGATTGCCAAGGGCTATATAAAAGACATAAAACTAATGGGACATTTATTTATACTGAATGTAATCTCAGCTAAATAATTAGCCCCTTGTTTCACACTCTGCAGACAAAATTTGCCTATTTTATGACATTTAAAAAATTACAAAATATTGTAGGCATTTGTATGTAAGAATAAAATTTTTCTTGAGGAGGGCTTAGTATTTTTTCAACTAAGGAAACTTTTTTGGAGTAGGGACACTTCCATCCCCTTAACTCAACTGTGGTTTGCTGTCAACATTGTATGGGATTCAGAGAAAGAAAGATACAGTAAAAAGTAAATGTAGCAAAATTGGGAATCTAGGTGAAGAATTCTTGGGGCTCCGTTATACTATATTTGCAACTTTCCTAAGTATAATTTTTTCAAAGTAGTTCCCTTCAAAATGGAACAGAAATGATATTACAGCATGATTCTGCTGTTTGTGTGGACCTAGCTCTAGCGTTTTGTGATGTGTTGGTAGTGGGTTCAGGTCAGACATGAGAGGCATGGGCAAAAGAAGAGAGATGTGGACATAGCTAATCCATCAATTTATTGACACAATTCAGAGGAGAAGTTTCTGGGTCAGACATGTAAGTAATTTATCAGTTTAAAATGTGTGATAAATTGGGAAATTAATATGGAATTGACAAGAACTAATGAATCCAGGCAAACCTAGTTGTGAAATAGACCGGAGAGAACTAGCCTTCTCACAGAACAAGCAGAAACCCCTGGAAGGACATCATGGGGCTCGGGAGCTCTGAATTACAGTCATTACACTACCCCTGTGCCCAGTTACAATTTTGTTACTTGGGGATATCTTTTTAGAATGTAAGAGCGATTAACTTCTCTAAACATCAATTTCACATCAGTTAAATAAGAATAGAAATACTTAATTAAATGAATTCTGGGAGGATTAAAATAAATAGGTATGCTCATGACCTACCAGAGTCTGTAGGCTCCTAGAAGCGTACATGTTACATTGAGATAATCTCTAAAAGTCTCAGCATTGCATATGGGAAAACCACAGTGGGTCTTATGTTGCCAAATCCCTTAAATATAAGACACTTTCAAAAAGATGTTTTATATTTTAGCATCTGAACTATTGTTTTATGTTGTCTAAATTTTTATTTCTTGTTTTTATTTTTGGAAAAATTCAGAATCAGAATCATGGAGTTTAAAAATAAGTCAGTGTTTATGGAAGATTTAGGCAAAACCATCATGTCTTTAACCTTTAAATATCTATTTTCAATATGAGATAATAGACAAATGATCTGTCAGCATATGCTCAAGGACTTTCATTTTTATATATTAGTTTTTAAAAATACTTTGCATATTCAAACTCAGATATTAATATATCTTGAATATATTAACTTTTCTCTTGGGCTTATCTTACTAAACTGTTGCCAAGTTGGAAAATAAAAAGTAACCACTTATAATCTATGTTCTACAAAGGGAACAGTAGGATTTATTTTAATCAATACTTTATCATATCCTTAATTCATGTTTGCCCTTATAGATTATATTTTGTTAAAAATAGTATGTTTACAAAATTTTTCTACTTTTCTTTTCTCTCTCTGGTCATTGTTATGAAGACTAGATTCATCACAGTTTTAGAGTCTTCTCCTCTAAACATTTCTCTGTATCAGAATAACTAGGAATAATATAAGACATTAGAAAAATAAAAATACAATAACAATACATTTTATGGTTTTATAATTGTACTTATTTTCTGATAGATTCGTTGTAACTATAATTATTTAAAACAAGTCAACTTAAATCTGACTCTTCAGGCTCCTATGTGAGTATAATATTCATATCAAATATATTGACAATTAACTCTCCCCACATGAGGACACTTAGGCATACTGATTTTATTATGTGACAACTATACCCAAATGTTTTTTTCTTTTCTTCAATAAAGACGAGGAATTATTGCAGAAATAGATACAGCTCTATCGTTAACACAGATTTCTGTGTATAATTACCACCTATTATCATGATGGTATTTTATGCAGTGAAAAAATCTGTGCACAGAACAGACTTGGTTTACTTACTGTCTCGACTGGCAGAAAGGGACACCTACCTGAATAGAAGGGGTATTTGCTCAGAATGTTGTAGAGCTGAATAATTTTTCAAAGTTAGGCAAACAAAACAAAGTAGAACAAAACATATTTCAATTGGTCATGTAATTTATCTTATTAAATATTTGCTGAACTTACTGGGCTAATTGAAACAAACTGATAAGGTAAGAAGTATTACTATCTCCTTTAACTTCACTTAAAATATGTAAGTTAAGGTTAGATTTGCTTAAGAAGGTTAAACTATTATAGTAGTCTTCACTGGGTAATAACATGGAGTGAAAATGTATTATGTAGCAAAATTTATTTATCATCATTTTACCTGACTTTTATCTATACATTAAAAATACTTAGGTGATCATATTCTGAAACTATTAACATTTTGTGAACACCAAAATAATTTTAAAATAACAATGATTCCTGAAGGCTTTATAAAAGTTTCATTGTTTAATACAAATCTGGAATAGATTTCAAGTGAGGAAATAGGAAGAAAAAATGTAATTTTTTTAGAAAATTGTAGTTTATAACAAGAATTCCCGCAGAGTATATTCAGTGAAACTTTCAAGGCATTTAAAGACTATGACTAACTTAAATATTCTGAGGACTATCATATTATCAATGAATTTTAATTTTTTTTAATGGCTTCACTTTGTAAGCAATTCAGTGTGTAAACACTGTGTTTTCTAGAGAAAAAGGTATATTGAACTATTTAAGGATGTAGTATATCAAATGGAAATCAACATCAATGAAAAGAAATGACATATTTTGTCAGAAGTCAAAACTGAATGAGATGAAGAAGTATAGAAGTCCAATTTGGGAAATGGAATAGAGAAACGTTTAAAAAAATCTTTTAATGTATGATCTTTTTTTGATACAGACGAATCCTCCTTACAAGATTGATTCTGGATAATGTCACACATGCACTAAGAGAGTATGAAATGATTTGTTACCCATATAATGGGGTGTTCTGTGGAAAGATGGGCAGGATCCCAAGCAGATCTGAAAAATATCTTGAAAGAGAAGGGAAGAGATACTGGCTTGGGTTTTATTGTGCTTACTTTGTGCAACTGGGGTGAGGATTTCCACACTGGCTAGGGTTGAGTGATTTGAACTTTATGTCAGTGGAGCATGGAGCTTTCTTATTGGTTTGCCCAGATCTGGGGCAAGAGGAGAAGCTGGAGGGGAGGTGCTTGAAATTTGTCAGAAAATATCAAATATCGTCAAACTTTTTATTAAAATCTACTTTTGAAATTAGACTGATGACTGAAATGGAACATGTTTAATTAGATTGAATTCAAACTTGTTTAAGTAAGCCATTCTACTGCTCTGTAAGGCCTGTAGCCTGAGACTGGTAAAGGAGGTGGAAGTTGAGTCCAGCATTATGTAACTTGTAAAGTGAAATGAGTATCTTGATCACCATCAGTAGTGTTTGGAATGTCAAAGGGGATCAGAAATGTCCTATTGAGTCCTTTCAATGTACAGGGACGTGTGTGACCTTGATTTATATTTTAGGTGTCTGTGAGACAAAAAGTTCCCAGAGTTCTTTACTTCGGAGTCGATAAGGAATTGTTCTTGTCCTCTCAGTGGTTCACTTGACTCTATTAGGTCTCTGATCAAAGATCACTTTCTCAGAGGGTTCATCCATGATAGCCCTATACAGAAAAGCATTCCTTATGCTTGTTACTTTTAAATACCTCCTATTTGTTTTCTCTCCCTCTTTATTGCACCTATCACTATCTAGTATTATACATATTTTAAATTATTTGATTTCCCCAAACAGTAAACTCCATGAACCGAGAAATTTTATTTTGTCACTTTTATATTCTTGGCTTAAAGAATAGGCTCTGGAGATAAATGAATGCCATTTAATTGATAAATCCGCGAGGGATGGATGGGCCTAATTCAATCTGAACAATGAGAGAATTGAGTATTGCAGGGGGTTTCAGAGAAAGAAGACATGGGAAGTGATTCTCTCTTTCTGATTGGACATCAACAGAGAACTATATTAACCTAACTGCCATTGGCATCCATTTTATGAATAAAAGGGGAAAGAAACATCCTCCAATATAATGGGTACTAGTCAGGCAGGCAAATGAATAAAAAGAACCTTGTTCCATATGTCATCATTGAGCCTAAGGGTCAGTTCAAACACCTTCCCTTCAACATAAATGGGGTAATTATAACATATTTCTTTTTAGTAGCTGAAATCATCCTAATAGGAGATAGTAACACCTCAGTACCACATAGAAAAAGAATGTTGTAAGAAGCAATAATTGATACAAATTATTTTACTAACTTGCGTATTATAACATATATAATATATATTATAATACACAAGTTAGCAATATATATTAATATATATATAATCATGTATTAAGAGCCTGTACAACAGAACAAAAAAATACAAGTATAGGAAAATGTATCATATTTATAACTTTAGAAATTTATATAAATTTTTCTATAAATTTATTCTGCTGCATAAGTGCTCATTCATTTCATCATCAGGAGCATGTTTTATGATTGAGAAACATTTATTATTTAATACTATTTTTCTATAGTCAGTCGTTATTATTATATTATATCTAATATACTTTATAGAGGTTTATTGTATAGCTCCAGATTTCATCTATTTTTATTTTAAATAAGTGTACCTTTGGCTATATAAGTGGAATTTAAATTAATTAATGTAGCTTATCTAAAACAAACACCAGTCATGATAGATTTAAATTTTTTGATATAATAGCTTATACAAATTCAAATTATAGCCTATTTGTTGCACAAAGGGACTATAAATATACTGATGGAAGTAAGCTACCGATTTCTTCCTTTATAAGTTTCTTTCAGACTTTTACAGTTAAATATTTCAACCAAAAGAATCTAGGCATTTCTGTATGCTTAGGGGTATCCTTGTAGTGAAGGGGAAAAGTTGAATACATATATTTAGTGTTCATAGTTCTTTTCTAGACCAAATTTTACTTATTTGTTTTTTACTAAATTAACTAGATATTTTCCAATGGCCTCTACAAGAAAATTTTGAAATTCTTTTTTATATCCTACTACTTTACCTACTGAGACTTTTTTCTTAATCATTCAGAAATGATTGTGGTCAGCATCTTCTAACTGTGTTTCTGGCATTTGATTAAAAAAGCAAACCTAATGAATATTAAACTGATTTATCTTAGGGGAAAGAGGAACATATGGTGAAATTAATATTCTACCTCTGATATTTTCAAAAAAATTATAATTGAAAAGTTTCCTTCACATTTACTTGCATAGAAAAGTACTATTGCATATGTTAATAACATTTTTAAATGGTGTAAGATTTTTCAATCATTTTGAACATGTTAGTTGAATTTAAAAATAAGAGGAAAAAAATAAGTGTAATATCTTATGTAAATTCTAACTTAGGTACTTACGTAAAAATTAGTTTTAAATGTTTTATATTCAAAATTAGATTATATTAAACTTTAAAGATTAGTTTCACCTGTAACTACTTTTATTTCATATAAGGGATTGATGTTGCTAACAGAAATATATTGCAAGTGTATTATGTATTGTATATTATTATACATTATATATAATAATTATATGCAATATATTATATGTAAATGGTTTATTTTAAAATTAAAGGCCAATTTTCAATTCTCCAAAATATCTAGATCTAATATATATACACTTAGCCTAAAAATAAACTTAAAAAAATACTGATTATAATAGGAAGTACAAAGAAACAAAATTTTTTTTCCTTTTACTTATGTAAACCAGGATTTTTAGATAACTTAAATGTTAGCTTGATAGATATCAATGACTACTATATCTCTATTTATGATGACTATTAATAATTATGGCACAGAATATACCATTATATTAATTTTCCAATGAAAGAACTGAGCAAAATTTTAAAAAAGATGTGAAGAATATATACTCAATTTTCTCATATTTTATGTTGCTTTCCAAAACAAAATTACAAGCACTGAATGTCAATTATGCTTAACATATATTCAACACTTGATTTTTTTGTGGTTGTTGTTTGAGATATTCAGTATTCGGTTAAAAATGTATGTCAGGACCTCTACTAGGTCTAGGGAAAGAAAAAATGAATAATAAAATATTTGCTTTCAATTTTCTTAGTTAAGTAACAACAGACTATTGCATGTTATACAGATTTAGCTGTATCCCGCATATTTTGATAGTTAACATTTCATTGTCATTTTTGCTAAAATATTTTAAAATTTCCCTTGAAATGTTTTGACACATTGTTTACGTAGAAATTAGTTATTGAGTTTCTAAACATTAGAGGATTTTCAAGATATCTTTGTGTGACTGATTTCTCATTTAATTCTATTATGATCTCAGATTATACATTATATAAATCATATTTTTAAAAATGTTTTGAAGTTTCTATTGTAACTCAGAGTATGGCATCTTGCTGAATGTTCCATGTGTTCTTGAGATGAATGTGTATTCTGCAGTTGTTGGGTAGAACATTCTAAAAATACCAGTTAGGTCAAAGTTGTTAATAATGTTGTTCCCATCATCTATATCTTCACTGACTTTCTCCTTAATTTTTCTGTCAATTACTGAGAGATGAGTGTTGAAGTCTCAAGCTATCAGATTTTACCTCCTGTATTTTGAACCTCTGTTTTTTGGTGTATGCACATCAAGCCTTGCGTTTTTTGGGGTTTTTTTTGAAAAATGACCCCTTTAATATCATGTACTGTTCCTCTATATCCTTGTATTAGTCCTTGTTCTGATGTCTATGTTGTCTGAAATTAGTATACCTAACTTAGCTTTGTTTTCGTTAGTGTATGTTTTATTCCATGTCATTTCTTTTCACATATTGAAGTGTTTATACTTAAACTGTTTCCTTATAGATAGCAGATCATATGTCTTACTTTTTTATTCAATCTGTTATTGGCTTTTAATTTTTTAATGATGTGTTTAAAACATTCACAAAAATGACTTATGGATATGTTTTGATTAAAATCTATTATCTCATTATATTTATGTTGTTTCTGTGTTTTTCTTCCTTGTGCATTTTTAATAATTCCACTTATGTTCTCCATTAACAATATATAATTACAAAATATAATTTAAATAATGTTGACTGACTACTCAAATAATATTGTATCACTTCATTGTGATATAAGAAACTTAGATTATTTCCAATTTATCTCTTTTGTAATCTGTGGCATGTTGTCAAGAATTTCTCATTTGCATATTCTATAAACAATATATTGTTAATTTTTTGCTTTTAGAAGAGTTACAATGAGAAAACATATTTATACTTTTTCTTAATTTAATTTCCAGTTCTCTTCATTTTCTTTGTATAGATTTACATTTCCTACTGTATCATATTCCTATTGTCTGAAAATTTTCCTTTAACATTCTTGTAATGTAGTAGTGCTGGAAGAGAATTCCTTCCGTCTTTAGATGTCCTTCACTAACAAGAGTATTATTGTTGAGTATAGAATGTTGAGTTGACTTTTTTTTTCTTTCAGCACTTTAAAAATGTCACTTCATTGTCTTCTTACTTTCATGGCTTCTGATAAGAAGACTTCTGTAATTCATATCCTTGTTTCTTTCATATTAATGTGTCTTACTCTGCCAACCTTCAGGATTTTTGCTTTCTCTTTAGCATTCTGAAATGTGAACATAACATGCCTGGGTTATTTTTTATTTTTGAAATTTATTTATTGTTTATTTTAATATTTATTCTCCTGTTTTCTGAGCTCTTGAATTTGTGGTTTGGTTTCTGTTACTACTTTTAGAAAATTATTAGCTATTATATATTTAAAGTTTAATTTTCCATGAACCCAGAAAGTTCTCTTTCTGGGTTTCAAATAACACATATGTTAGACCATTTTGTATATTTTTACGTATCTTGTATTTTCTTTTCCATATTTTTCACTCTTTTCTTTTAGTGTTTTAGTTTCAGTGATTTTTCTTGATGTATATTATAGCTTAATGCTGCTCTCTTCAGCTGTATTGAGTATACTGATAAGCACTTCAGAAGGCATCTGTCATCTATGTTTACTGTACTTTTGTTCTTAGCACTTCATTGGAATCCTTCTTAGAGTTATTATCTATTTGCCGAAACTACCTATCGGATCTTGCAAGTTATCTACCATTTCAATCACAGTCTTTAACATTGCTATTTAAAATTCTGTGTCACAGAGGTCCACTTTTGTCCATATCTATGTCAGTTCTGATGATTCCTTTGTCTCTCCACACTGATTTTTCTTTCTTTTTCATATGTATTGTAAACATCTTGTTGAAAGCTAGACTTGCTTTATTGGACAGTAAATAAAGTAAATATGTTTATGCTTGGATATCAGTATATCTTTCCTGAGGTCTTTAGTGTGAATTTGTGTTACTCTCATAGGAATTGGAGTGTTGAAAATTTGCTTCCCATTTGAGTCTCCCTACTTATCTTAGAGATTCCCCTTTATGGTGTTCTCAAGGGAGAACTTTTTCTTGCAGCTCTCCCACCAGACACATGTTAGGCTGGTAGTGAGGGACAAAGGAGGGGGCATTCTTTGACATTCTTATTAAACCTCAATTTTATTTAAGTCACTAGAACTTAGTTCTGGAGAGTGTAGCCTTCACAAGCTTTCCTGCCCCTCCTCCACAAGTAATGCTGGGACTAGCTCCTAATACAGCCCTTCCCGCAGTGTTAGAGCCTGTTCCCATCAACTAGCTGCAGAAGGTTTTCACTAATGAACTCAGGTTAAACCTTTTGACTGCTCCTTTTCTCCTTCCTCAGCCTGCACCATATAGGAAGCTTTCTTGGGATTATCTTTGAACTTCCCTGTGAGTGCCTCATGGGGAAGGGAGGAAGTCCCTCATGGAATTCATGGAGGAAAAGCCTATTTAGAGGTACAAACTCCCTTAAGTTTGTATACTTCACAATTTCATGTTAGCCCATACTCACTCAGTCTTTCACAATTATTTATAAAATCCCTAGCTGGAAATTCTTACTGGCTTATATATTGTCCGTCCAGTTGTGTCTTATCTTTTGGAAGTAAATGCTCAGATCCTGTTTTTTCTGTAGATGCCTGTATCTCTCCAGATTTCGGATTACTTGTTTTTCCTTTGATCTTGGTTTTCTGATGGCTTGAGGAAAAGTTGTTAATTTGCAGGCTTTAAACTTTTTTCATATGTCTAACCTGGATGACTTGGCAAAAGACAAAGGAAAATTGTGTGTGTGTGGCTGCTGTTCTATGGGTTTTATTATATTCCTTTAAATGAATGCTGCCCTCATTTCAATAAATTTAAGTTAACTAAGTTAATGATAATGTTATTCTAATAGAAACATGTGATACTATATACAATCATCTGAATCAGTAAGCTGTTACATATATATAGGCTTTTTTAACAATGTCACCATAAAAGTTCTTAATAATTCAATGAATTAAATTCAAATATATTTAAGCATATAACCTCATCAATTAATTAATGTGACTTTAAAAATATATTGTTTTATATTTATTTCACTTTTATTCTTTTAAAAAATCATTAATCATTTAAAAATGAAGTTGCTCCATTTATTTACAATATTCATATTTTAAATCCAGTTAAATTCATTAACCCATTTACGTTAGAGTCATATTATTACTAGCAGATATAAGTTAATGATACATTAGCACATTTGATTTGTTGATTTCAGTAAAGTAATATCTTTCATATATTTCAGCCAAATATCTAAAAACATTTGTTTTTATACACACAATGCAGAGAGTAACTGTACCTTGTATATCCTGTGAATTCAAAGCTAAATTTGATTTTGTGGAAATGCAAAAGTTGGTAATGAAATTTGAACTTCCTGAGAGGAAGTTGGTATATTATTATTACTAACTAAAATATTTTTTATCAAAATTGTATTACTTTCAAATTTTCAAACAAACAAAAACATTTTTCTAATGACCATTTTTCTTTAAATTAAGCAAATCATATCCCCCTCCCCTATTTCTCCCAATTCTCTTTTCTGTATCATTCATAGTTTTTGTTTCACCTCCCACTTCTCTATTTATATCAAGTAAGAAATGGTTTTCCCATAGTGATTTTTAGTTTTTTTAATTAATTTATTCTTCAGCAGTGTTAGTATTATTCTTTTACAGTTATTTTTTCAGTCCTGCTATCTTATAGAAATACTAAGAGTGTCCTTTCATCATTTCTCTTTTCTAAGCATGTTTTTATTATTTTAATTTCTTGAAAGAGGTGCAATTTTAAAATCAAATCATCTTATTCTTTGTCTGACCTATAAGTATCTCATGCTGAGTTGCTCAAATTAAGAAACATCATGAATTTTTCCATCTCTTAAATCATTTGTTTGTTTATTTTTGGTAACTATGTAAACTGTGAATCCCGATAATATGAGTTTCTCATAATACATGAAACCTTACTTGTGAGACTGGAAGAGGATAAAATGCTTTTCTTATATTGGTCAATTTGAAAAGCTTTATGAGTGAGTTAGTATTACCAGATCTCCATGACATGAGGGATAAATTGATGCCTTAATCATGATTTTACTATTATTATTTGCCATGTGTCATATACTGAGAAGGACACTGAGGTATCTGAGACATCCACACTTAGGCTGGAATAATTTTACTTGATACACTATTTTCTAGAGATTCTAGACAGACGTTATTGAAACATGGCATATTTTATGAATGGGTACTTAGAGAATTATCCCAATGATTACATGAAAAGCATAGTTTTTAGATGTCAAAATAAACCAGTTTCACATAAAAATCTAATTAAAATTCTTTTACTGAGCTAAGGATAGAAGTGTCTATGAAAAACAGTTCCACTGGCAACATGGTTAATTTTACTCAATTTTCAGACACTGAAATAACACTTTTATAACACTGAGATAATTTGAAAGTGATTATAGTAATTTTTATTTGGCAACAAGCAGTTCACCATCATATGTAAATGTCAATAAATCTCTAGAAATAATAAATTCAACAGTTAGAATATTTCTTTATAGAATATTTATTTTATAACAATCTATATAAACTGTACTTAATTGGGGATGTGAACTTATATTGATTGAGCCCTTCAAGATAGAAGGCATTTTTTAAAAAATGAATTTTTGTATATATTATTCAAACTGTTCAAAACTATCTTGCACATATCATATTATTATGTATATTTAAAGACAGTTCTATTACCTCCAAAAATATCAAGTCATTTCCCAAGCCACATAAGCAACAGGATTATGATTCACAGGTTTACTTGGGAATGAAGATGACTAAGCCAAGCTAACTTTCATCAATAACTCTCAATCTTGACTGAATATTTTTACCACATGGGGAGGAGTTAAAATGCCCAAGTTTTGGCCCTGATAGTATGATTCATTTTATATGGGATGGGACGTATTGGATATCTATGTTTTTTAATATGTCTGCTGGATGATTCTAAAGGAGAGCCACATTATATATTTAATGCTCTATGCTGTATTCACAAATTAAATACTGATTTTTAAATGCAAACAATTGAATTTTTACAAATTGAAAATCGTGTGGATTTCTAATTTTATACACACTAATCGTCAGAAGTTTGATTAGTACTTTGTATTCCTCACCTAAAATTAATAATTATCTCTGATATCAGAAACTTGATTCTAGAGTGCTGAGAAATCTCCCCAAGTTGACCATATCCTTTAGGGTTATCAGTTCATCTTTTTAATAAAATCTGAAGGTCACTAGTACTTACCTTCCTATATTTCTATTGACAAAGTTTTTGCATAGGTACAGTAAATAAAAGTAAGTGAAAAAATAACAGCTTATTCATGCCTGTGTTTTTGCTTAGTAGATTTTGTTTAACAATTTTGTTAGATCTTTGGTTGCCTAACCAAAGATTTATATATGTATGGTTCTATTTCTGAAATCTCTATTTTATTCCAATGATCTATTTGATCTATTTGTTTAGCATTAGAAATGGTAAATTGGGTAAAAATATAATATCATTTTATTACTTAAATCTCTTTAAAGTATAATTGATTTAAATGAAAAAACCAGCAATGTGTTTTGTGGTCTATACAAAAATATAATAAAAATGTCTGACATTTATCTTAATATCATAAAGTCTGGAGGATTGAAATGGAAGTATACTGTTTTAAGGTTCTTATGCTATTTGTGAAGCAGTGTAATATCATTTGAAGATATACTTTAATAAAGTTATATATGCTAAACCAAAAATGAACCCTAAAATAAAATGAGTTATAGCTAATAACTTAAAAATGAGATTAAATATAATAAAAATATTCAAATGTTGAAGGTAGAATACTTTGAAAAGGAAAGAATGGCAGAGGCAGGTATGATGCAAATGCCAAAATGATAAATATAACCCTAACCATATCATTAATCTCATTACATGTAAATAATCTAAATAGTCCCATTTACAAATCACATTTCAGAATGAATATAAAGCAAGACTTAACTACATGCTGTGTGTAGATAGCATATGCATTTTAAGTATAAATTCATATACAGTTTAAAAGCAACAATTGACAATGTAATAGCATGCTAACAATACTAAAAGAAGAGGCTGGAATAGCTTTAGTTATACTGGATAGTATGGATTTCAGAGCAAAGAATACTACCAGGGTTAAGAACGGTCATTTCATAACAATAATGGGCTCAATTTATCAGGCGGATGTAACAATTTTTAAAGTTTATAAACATAATAAAAGAGCTCCAAAATAAATGAAGCAAACACTGATATAACTGCAATGACAGACAAATCTGCAAAGATAGACAAATCCATAAATATAGGCATTTTATTTTTAACATCCATCTCTCAAAAATTGATAGAAAGAGTAGAACAACATTATTCACAAACTTGGCTTCATTTTTAGAACTGGCAAGAGCAGTAGAATACACATTCTTTTCAAGTGCGCTTGCAGCATTGTCCAACTTAGGACATATTTTAGCCACATAACAAGCTTTAATAATTTTAAAGTATGTCTCTAACCCTAGTGGAATTAATTTGGAAATCAATAATAGAATTCTGGAAAATTCCCCAACTATTTAGATCTAAAACACTTGTGAATAACCCCTGGGTCAGATAATAACTCAAAAGAGAAATTAAAAAGTATTTATATCAAAAAATCATACTATATCAGAATTTGTGGGATGCCGTAAACATATTAGTTTATAGCAATGTCTCTGATTCTAATCCATCACCACAATTCTAATCTTCCATTCTTCTTTATCTTTTAACTTCTCTCTGTGACAGTGAGAAGCCTGGCTCCCACCATCCACCATGTATTTACTTATATGTTCAATCCCAGTATACAGATAAAGAATTGTTAGAATTGCTAACCATATCCCCTTGAGAAATGAATTTAATTGGAGTACACTATTTATAGTTCCTTTTTCTTTAGACTTGAAATATGTAATCAAAACACCATTGTTGCAAAGTTGCTTTGGTCAGTTCCTACCTTACTTTAAGAGATGAAGATTAACATTACCAATGATGTCATAAAGATAGCAATTTCCCTTGCTATATGATATAAAAGACAAGAAAGGCACTTTCCCTCTGAGTATTTTTTTCCTGAAAACTCATAACCTCAACTTAAACATGAGAAAAAAATAAACCTAAATTAAAGCACATTGTACAGAATACCTGGCCAGTACTCCTCAAGACTATGAAGAGTATGAAAAGCAAGGAAAGACTGAGAAACAGTCACAGACAAGAGGATACTGGAGAGACATGACCACTAAATGTTTAATATCGTGGCTAGGATCCTGGAACAGAACGAGGACATAATGGAAAGCTGTGAAATCCAAATGAAGTCTGGGATTTAGTTAATAGTAATATAGCAATGTCGGTTACTCAGTTTTGATGAATGTACAATGGTAACGTAAGATGTTAAGGGGGAAACTGGGTGAGTGGTACACAGAAACATTCACTGTACTATCTTTGTACATTTTCTATCTTTGTACATTTTCTATAAGTCTAAAACTAGATTGTAAAAGATCTTAAATGATAAATCCATGCACATTGGCTTTCCTTTACCTTTACTCTTCAAGTTTTTGTTTGTTTCTTTGTCAGATGTGTTGCATGCATTTTGGGGGGATCTGTTATATTTTTATAGTGAGCTTATGATTTTTAAGTTATTTTTGCCAAGTCATATTCATTTTTACAATCTCATAGTCTCATTTTCAGCTTTCATAGCAAATTCTCAACTCACTTCTTGTGGCTTAACTTTTTTCCTTCTGATTTCTGGGAAATGTCACATAAGGGTTTATGTAAAGCTTATATTTTCTTAGTAAGACAATGTAATAATTTTATTTGGGGAGACTGGCATTTTTTAAAGTATAAATCTATCTATAATCTTTGACTCTCTCAAAGTTTATTTCTAATTAGGTTCCTAGCAGAGTAATTCCATTTGTCTCAAGCAAAATTTCAATAAAGTTCTATCATACAAAGTATGTATCTATATATTTTGTGTCAGGTAAACTTATTATTTTGTAGACTGTAAGAGAAAGTACCCATATTTTCCCTAGATGAATATCACATTTCCAACACGGTCTTTTAGGGTTTTGCATGGCTGTGTTATTTCAGACAGTACTGACCTAGAGAAGGCTGTCCTGCAACATTTACCTGGTCTTTGAGACTTGTCATGTATTTTTTCACTGGACAAATGAGAAAGACATTGATTCCGTCAGTGCAGATTACCATTTGTAATGAAATGAGAATTAGAGGTTTATCTTAATTAACAGGGCAATCACAACAAAAAATACTTTCTCTTTACTTCCTCTGTTTCTTGCTTTATTTGTGTGTACTGAAAGAATATTTCTACACGTTCTGGGTTTAAATAAGGTCCACCCCTTGAAAATTTATCTAGATCACTTACAATTATCTATTAAGTTTCTGAGCTTAAAATCACTTCCTCAAGGAAAGCTTTCCCTAACCTCCAGCTAAGGGTTTGTCTGTATATTGAACTTCAGAGCATTGTGCATTTTTATTTTCTTGTAACTATCACATTTGTTATTGCTTGTTTAATGCCATACCCTGCTAAACTGTGACTTTTGTGAAGGGAGGTCATTTAATTGTTCTCTATTGCATTCAAAGCACCTAATAATACCAAATATTTGATAAATATTTATTATATAAATCAATACATTAATGCATGAACTTTCTTTTTAAACATATTAATCCTCAAAGCACAGGTTCTTAATGTAGAAATTACTTGAAAATGAGAGATGAAAGAAAGCAGTAGTTATTCCATTTACGTGAATATTTTCCATAGAAAAATGAGATATCTATTAGATTCTGAGTTTCTGTATCTAGGCTTCCTTTCAGAAAGCTTTTCTTGTTACTGTTTTCAATTTATATAGAAGATTAGTCTATGAGCAACTGACTCATGTAATTAAAATACCTAAATAAAATGACTTAGACACCAAAAGGAAAATTTACTATTTTTAAACAAATATGCTGCAGACTGAATATTTCCTGCAAAATTCATACGTTGAAATCTAATGCCCAATGTGATGGTATTAGAAAGTGGGCATTTGGGAGGTGCTTAGGCCATGAGGGTTGAGACCTCATGAATGGGATTAGTGTTCTTATTAAAAAGACCCTATAGTGCTAACTTACCCCTTCTGACATATGAGGTTACATGGAAAAGACAGCTATCTATGAACCGGAAAACAGACCCTCACCAGAACCCACTATACTGGATTTTTGTTTTAGCACATGTTAGACTCTAAAGTTATAGTAATAATGTATTATTAAAGTTATATTAGGTCTTTATGAAGTATCTATAAATTATTTTTTAATATCATAAGAGAATACAAGACTGCATTCATTATTGGCCATATGAAAATTTTTTCTCTCATGTTTTCCTTATGTCAGAGAAACCAAAACATACATTGACTCTTCATTTTCCCATAGGTTACAATTCTAATTGGTTCTCACATTTTATCTGTTCCATTATGACCATTAACTGGAATAATTGTATTATCCTTTTTGTTACCCTTCTACAGAAAGCCCAACCAACTTTCACCTGTCCTATTAAATGGCTCCAAGAGTGACTCATCTCCCTTCAGCATTATCCCACTGTTATCAGTTTTCTACAGTGATCACAATAAACATTATAACATGTAAATCTGACAATATTATGCCTTAGAACTTTTCACAAAAGCTCCTCATTGACTTCTTACATACTGTGGACACTTCTTAACTATTTGGTTCCTGATATGTTTATAATTTCCCTCTAACCTTTCATTATCTTGCCCTGCCCTGCCAAATTCTTACTCATAGCGGTACTGTTCCCTCTACCCTCTACTACTTTGCATAAATTACTCTGTTTATCTGAAACATTTCATTACATTCTCTTATTGAACAGTTGATTAACTCTTCTTTGTTCCCTCTCTGCTAAGCCCACCCTAGGTTTGGGTCTTCATCCATGCACTCACATGATTGCCCTGTCTACACTCCTTCTACATGTTTGGATATATTTAATAGAATCTGTACTCTGAAATAATAGACTATTGCTTTCTTTGTCTTGATATGTCCAATTCTATATTAAGCAAATATTAGATACTCCATAAAATGCATTTAAAGAATGAATAGATGAACACTGAATAATAATAGAAATAATCTTGTTAGTGGGCTTTATGCTGTGTATGTATCAATAAAAACAAAATACATTTAAATTATATATATATATAACTTCTTCTCAGCACTGTAATTTTTTACCTCAGTTATATCACTGCAGATGGAGACTGGTCAGTGATTATGTCCACTTGATAAGGCCTTAACATATTTTATAGAGATTGCTTAAGAAACATATCTTGGCCTAGTTTGTTTGTTTTTCATCTATAAATTAGAATGAAAAAATTCAGTTGTATAATTCAGCCTAGGAGATATTTATATTTGGATTTCAGGCTGATAAAATGCCATATAATCTGCCTGATTCCTCCCAAATAGGCATAATAGTTTACCAAATAAGTAGCATAGACATAAAGTTGATTTAAAAAAGTGAAATTAACAATTTCTCAAAATCATGCCAATTCTATTTACAGATTATTTTTAGATTAGAGGATTTTTAGATTAACACATATTACCTATGTGTTACTCTGGTCAGACTGCCATAACAAAATACCACAGATTGGGTGGCTTAAATAACAGAATTATTTTTTCACAATTCTCAAGGCTGAGAAGTCCAAGATTAAGGGGATGGCCAGTTCAGTTCCTGATGAGGAATTTCTTCCTGGCTTATAGATGGCTATCTTCCAGCTGTGTCCTCACATGGTGGAAAGAGAGCTGTGATTATCTCTTTTTCTTCTTATAAGGACACCAGCCCTGTTAGGTTAGGGCCCCACTATTACGGGGCCTTTAACCTTTATCACCTCATATATCTCCAAATATAGTCACGTTTGGAGTTAGGGCTTCTATATATGAATTTGGGGGGGCACAATTTAGTCCATAAAAACTTTATATATTTAAAAATGTGTTTTTTGAAAAACATCAGGTTATCAGAATAATTTTTTTTTACTATATCATCTGCACATGTGAACTATCTAGTCTAAACTGAGAATAGAGTCTGGCTCATTCTCTATGCTGTGACCCATAAATGGGCATGGGAGTGAGTAGACTAACCCTTGGATATAAGATAAAAGTTCAGTTTCGAGGCATATAGATCCTGGAAAGCAATGGGTGGTCAGAAGTATCCATCCAAGATCACAGTTAGAAGGCAAGAAGAGGATTAAAGTAAACAATCAGCAAAATAAAAGAGAGAAGACAAGACTGAGAAGTGGAAATAGGAACAAGTACCTGGAAACATTCACCACAGCAACAGTATATGGGGGTGAGAGGCTTTCATGAATCTGGCAAGTCAGAAGAGTGAGGGGATAGGGCTGAAACAGCATTGTGGTACAAAAATTACCAAATCTCACTGCTAATTACAATTCTTCTGGGGAATTAAAAATATCTGGAGTGAATGTTGGGTCCAAAATACATGCATCAAAGTAACTGCCACAAAAAAAGAAAAAAAATTACAGTGCAGGTATTCCTGGGGATCAGGCAGATTTTGAGAACCTATGTCTTAGGACACCTAGAATTCTATGTTTGATTGAATAAATAAATAAATCATTGAATAAATGTATATTAAGAAAAGGCAGTTTTTATTAATAGCTATTTTTATCTCATTTTTGCTTCTGACATGCATACCTTTGAAAACCATTCTCTTTAATCACAGTTTTGTAGATAAAGGAAATTACATAACATTTTAAATACCATTATCAATACAATACAATTTAATGCAAAATTAAAACAATTAGCTATTTTTTCTTCTTACAAAGATAAAATATTTTGAGCAATTTCTCTGAATTTTAATTTAAATAGTTCTTAAATAATTAGCTTTAAATAATTTTTCAAGTTTGAAAACTTCTATTTAAAGTCAATGGAGGGCTTCCCTGGTGGCGCAGTGGTTGCGCGTCCGCCTGCCGATGCAGGGGAACCGGGTTCGCGCCCCGGTCTGGGAGGATCCCACATGCCGCGGAGCGGCTGGGCCCGTGAGCCATGGCCGCTGAGGCTGCGCGTCCGGAGCCTGTGCTCCGCAACGGGAGAGGCCGCAGCGGAGGGAGGCCCACATACCACAAAAAAAATAATAAATAAATAAATAAATAAAGTCAATGGAGGAATTCCCTGGTGGTCCAGTGCTTAGGACTCCCTGTTTCCACTGCAGGGGGCATGGGTTCAGTCCCTGGTCAGGGAACTAAGATCCCTTGAGCAGCACAATGCGGCCAAAAAATAAAAATAAAAAATAAAGTCAATGGAAATATTCAAAATTGAAAGTAAGAATTAGTAACAAGCAACATGAATCCTTATAAACTATTCATAATCCCTGATATTAGGTTAAAAACTGTGATATGCCATGTTGAGGATTAATGTATAAAATAAATAGTAAATACATGAGTATGAATACTCTACATATATGACCGATCAAATACATAAAGTAGAATGATGAACACCACATGTTTAATCCTTAACTCATGTATATAGCAGGTGGTATACAATTCTGTCTAGGATATGTGTGTGTGTGTGTGTGTGTGTGTGTGTGTGTGTGTATTTACAGCCCCCCTCTTCCATTTATGATTTTATTCTGCTTTCAGGTGAGAAGCAGAGGAGAATGGCAAAAACTTTATGTTTGCCCATTAATCCACAGGAGAAAGCTCTGAAGAATACTAAGGAATTTAAGGAAAATAAATTTGGGCGAGGAGGAGAGAGTAATGAGAAAATGAAAGGAACAGGGAAAATTAAGTTGACCAGCTGTTGTAGGAAATCTCTTTTTTTGTAGCAGTAAGCATTTTTAGGATCTCCTGTGTGTTTTAGGTATAATGTCCTCTTCACCAGCCCCTTAAGAGACCATCTGAAAAGACATACTGTTTTTAAAGGGTTAAGGTGATATATTTTATTCTTTTCATGTGACTCAACACAGCCTTTTTGTTTTCAGTTATTTAAATAAGTCAAGGACTTTGGAACCATTCTGCCTGAAAATAACATTTAACCATCCTTTGAAACTCATACGTACCATTGTTCTGCTAAGAAAAAGCAGGTGCCAGTGTGTTGGTTAAAGATCCTTTTCAGAAGTGCCTTTTAGACACATTAGTTACATGTCAAAGACAAAACTTTACCTATTCAAAAAGTGAAATATCTTTACAAAGTCTTTCAAGTTCCAAAATTCTTAATATATAAAAGGCTGTAAGAATCATGTTACGAGCAATATGTCAGTAACTCTAATTGCCTGAAAAATTAGGTCACTGACCTTAATTCTGTATAAGTCCTTGTACATTGGCATTTTTCTATAAAAGTTTACTACCTAAAGCAGATATCTGAGTGTTCAAGCATGTAAACAGTCAGGAAGACATCAACCAGAGTAATTTCATGATTAGTAAACACAAAGGAGCCATCTTCTTGTGTGATATAGAGAGGGCTGAGCTGCATAATCAGAAATTGGAGACTGGTAATGGAGGTCAGAAAGTTTTTCCACCTTGAAGTGAGAATCAGAATCAATATCCACTTTTGGAGATAGAATATTTTGTTAGGAATAGGTTCAAGAAGCAAGAGGAACAGAACTTTAAAAAAAACCTGAGATCACAAGAAAAGAAGGGGTATAGAAAATAGTCTTCAACAAGTGAGAAAATAGCCTAAAGGATAGTAATTAATTATACATGATAGGTTTGACCTATAAAAGAAAATTAATGACTATCATATTTACATTAATTTTGCTTAATATTATTAATATGAGAAAAATGCCATTTAATACTAATTTTAATACTAAAGCACATATTGAAATTTCTAAATAATGTAATATTAGTTACTTCTTTAGCTCCTGAGATTTTAGAATCAACACGTTGAAACATTTAATAACTCCAATATTTGTATTCTATCATACCTCTGAAAAGTTGACAACTTCCTGTAGCCCTCTGCACGCTTTGAAATGTCAGATCACTATGCCTGGCCGTTCGTCTTTTTTATTCTCTTTTTTCTGGTAAATGCCAGCATTTCTCTTGAAATTTGCTAGGTGAGAGACAAACTGTCATACCTTTAAGGTTCTTTCTGGAATCACCTCCAAATTACTAGGTCCTCCAAGAAACGCTTGCTGCCATTGTCTAATGCAACCACCTAACACCCCGTACACATCTCTACCTGCTCCCTTACCAGTTTGTATCTACCTCAAGGTTGTGGTTACTTATTTCAGGTTATTTGGAAAATTTGGAGTCACTAAAACTTTCAGTTCCCTTCCTGTGTTTTGGGTTTTACAATTCAAAGGAAGAAACCAGAAAAATCTCTTTGCCAAACTACCCTACGTCTAAGAAGTGCAGGTTTAGCCAATCAGACGCATTAATGTGAAACTTTGACTCAGGAAAGAAAAATGTGAGAAGAAAGCCTCAAGATGGGGCATCAATCTTCTGGCCAGTGCAGTCAGAAGAGAGATGTGTATTTATTCTGGTGCAGCATTGGAAGGGTTCTGATGTCCTCTGCCAAGATGGATCACTTGTGCAGCCTGTGAGGGGTGCTTGGGTGCCATTCCAGAGAGCTTTAGGGTCTCTCTGGTCTTTGTGGAAGGATACCTAATATTCTTTAATAAATTTATTTTCTGTGTGTATTCTGATTTTGAAAATAAGGAATGTGATAGAAAATGTAGCAATGGTCATCAGTTGTTTTCTCTCTGATTGTGTCCTGAAAGAACATTCTCTTTGCTAATTGATTCCAATTTTCCAGTAAAAATATTTATTCTGAAGACAAAATTTTATTATATGAAGTTGTGCAATGATTCTTGACCAGTCTCCAAAAAAATGACCCAAATTACTGCAGAAAAATTACATAGATTTATATTAACTTTCAAAATAAGGATGTTAGATAAGATACTTGTTAAGTTTTACATGGTGAATTCCTCTGTAGACATAAAACTATGAAGATAAAGGTTGGTAAATGAAGATGCTTCTGACACAAGTGTGAGTTCCAAAATTCTAAGTATATTAAAGCTGTAAGAACTTGTTGAGAACAACATGCCAGTAACTCTAATTGCCTAAAAATTTAGGTAACTGACTTGGTTTAATTCTTGGCAGTCATTGTACATTGGCATTTTTCTATACATTTCCTCATAAAACGAGAATTTTCTCAAATATTTTTGAAAGTATAGAGTATTCCTACATTTTAAAATTATAAGAATAATTGAATGGTAAATGGAGCTACTATAGATATATGCAAATTTAACATTAAACTAATGTCTGGTTAATAAGATAAAGCTTATTAAATATATTCATTGGAAACTAACAAATACCAATAATATTTAGTAACTAAAATAAACATTTGCCATACTAAATGTTTGTACTACACATCACTGGAGTAATTCAATGTGAAAAGGAAATTTAATTCAGTATGTCTGAATAGCCAATTTAAAAAATATATAATATGCTCTAATAGCTCATCTTACTTCAGATACTTTCATGTCATTAGTTCTTATTAATATCCTACCCTCATTTATTCTTCCTTTCCGGATCTTGTTTTCATAATCTGTTTTTGTAAGTTTTTGGATAGTCCTATGAGACTATTAGTTTAAGGCTTTTTTCTCTCTTTAGTTATTCTTATAATATATATGGTAGTGCTTTCTGGATGACATAATAAGAATGTTTACCAATATCTACCAGCAATAATACATGTAATCTTTATGTTCATAATAGCTTCTTTAATTTATAAATCACTTAATACATATTAAAAAATCTATGCATTGATATGTATATTCAAACTCAAAATAGTATCAAGTAATTTGCATGGACACATGTCACTGAATCTTGACAACACACACAAAAAAGCATGCTGCTATCTTCTCTTTAGTATAAACAAAATATGTTAGTAATTATAGTCTTACCATAAAATATAATACATATAATACCATAAAATATAACACATCCTGCAATAGATGAAGTGTTGCAAATAGTAAGGGATTTATAATAAGTGATTATTTTTGTAGTGGGTTTATTTCTTGATTGTACAGCTTTATTTTTATGTCTTAACTTAGGTAAATATATTTCATATGCATAGTTTATATATCTCAATCCATTTCTGCAAAATTATGTATCTCATAGTACATAATTACTATAAGTCAACAACTTCTATCGAGGAATCATTGTATGCTTGAAGGGGAAACTTCTGATTAACTGAAGAACACATAATTCTTATTTTTCAGGAATATAAAATAATTTGATAATACCTATCACATGAAGTGAACTAAGAAGCACATCTTCTAAAACAGTGAATGGGTTGTAATTACTCCAGTGAAGGCAATACATACGTTTTAAAATTTAGTTTTTTAAAAAATATTAAATAAAATATTTAGCCACACAGTATTCTCTCTTTTGCTTCCCTTGTAAATGTATAAATCTAAATAAAAGACCAGAAAATCTAAATTTTGGTAAGGCTAATTGAAGCTTTAGAGAGTATTTTAACAAAAGGCATTTGCTTATCTGCTTTAGTCTACTACTACATAGTGGAAATTTATCTGGGGGTTGTTTGATTTCAACCCTTCCACAAGGAATGCATTTTGTTGACAGCTGCTGTAGCCTTGAGAGCAGTTTTCATTGCACTGGGCCTACTGTTAGGCTGTTCAGATGATCAATGGGAAAACAGCAGCACTACTTAAACTATGACTTTAGTAGTGGGAACACAAAAAGTAATGGCAATTGGAGGCTCAGAGTGTTTCCAATTTCAGATTGCAGATTAATTTCAGATTGTTATAATTTTTTATAACACCTTCTGGCATGATGAACTGAGAAGAGTGTAACATTGTTTCTGTGGTATTTTTGCCAGCAATACATGACCTAAGTATAATCATGGGTAAATATCAGTCAAAAATAAATTTAGGGACATTCCGCCAGTGCTCTGTAAAACTTGCAATGTCTCAAAAATAAAACAAAACAAACAAACAAAAATTGAAAATATGTAAAGAGTAGAGGACACTGGGGAGACATGACAATGTTAGTATTATATGAAATCCTGGATTGGACTCTGGACCAGAAAAACAAAGAAACAAAAATATTAGTAAGAAAACTGGTACAATTATAATAAGATCTGTAGATTAATCATAATATTATGTTGATGTTAATTTCCTAGTTTTAATAATTGTGCAGTGGTTATGTAAGGTGTTAACATTAGTGGAAGGTGGGTGAAAGAACCCTGTACTATTTTTAGTATTCTTGCAGCTCTTCTGTAAGTCTAAACTTATTTCAAAAAAAATTTTTTTGTTGTTGTTTTTGTTTTCAAATCCAAAAACTTTCTGGCTTTGGAGAAGTTTCTCCTTCAGTGTTTCAAACAGAGGTCTTCAGTTTTGGATTCTCTAACTTTTGGTCCTCCAGCTCTACCAAGTCTTGGATCCTAAAACATATGTGAAACTTCTTTACCTTTAATACTTAATACTTAATACCCTTAGAGAGGCTTCCGTGTTCCTGAATAACCAATGAATGATATGGTTTGGATATTAAAAGTAGTATCGGGCTTCCCTGATGGCGCAGCGTTGCGCGTCCGCCTGCCGATGCAGCGGAACCGGGTTCGCGCCCCGGTCCGG
>NC_041215.1:97524566-97535345 GCF_002837175.3 Physeter macrocephalus
CCGCAACGGGAGAGGCCACAACAGTGAGGGGCCCCGGTACCGCAAAAAAAAAAAAATAAATAAATAAAAAAATAAAATAAAATAAAATAAAAGTAGTATCAAGGAAATACAGTATTTGTTTTTCTCTTTCTGACTTACTTCACTCTGTATGACAGACTCTAGGTCCATCCACCTCACTACAAATAACTCAATTTTGTTCCTTTTTATGGCTGAATAATATTCCACTGTATATATGTCCCACATCTTCTTTATCCATTCACCTATCGATGGACATTTAGATTGCTTCCATGTCCTGGCAATGGTAAATAGTGCTGAAATGGACATTGTGGTACATGCATCTTTTTGAATTATGGTTTTCTCAGGGTATATGCCCAGTAGTGTGATTGCTGGGTCATATGGTAGTTCTATTTTTAGTTTTTTAAGGAACCTCCATACTGTTCTCCATAGTGGCTGTATCAATTTACATTCCCACCAACAGTGTAGGAGGGTTCCCTTTTCTCCACACCCATTCCAGCATTTATTGTTTGTAGATTTTTTGGCCATTCTGACTGGTGTCAGGTGATACAATTCTGACTGGTGTCAAGTGGTACCATTCTGACTGGTGTCAGGTGATGCTTCATTGTGGTTTCGATTTGCATTTCTCTAATGATTAGTGATGTTGAGCATCTTTTCATGTGTTTGTTGGCAACCTGTATGTCTTCCTTGGAGAAATGTCTATTTAGATCTTCTGCCCATTTTTGGATTGGGTTGTTTGTTTTTCTGATGTTGAGCTGCATGAGCTGCTTGTATATTTTGGAGATTAATCCTTTGTCAGTTGCTTCATTTGCAAATATTTTCTCCCATTCTTTTTTGTGTATGGTGCTAGGAATTGTTCTAATTTCATTCTTTTACATGAAGCTGTCCAGTTTTCCCAGCACCACTTATTGAAGAGGCTGTCTTTTCTCCATTGTATATTCTTGCCTCCTTTGTCAAAGATAAGTTGACCATTATGTGTGTGGGTTTATCTCTGGGCTTTCTATCCGGTTCCATTGATCTATATTTCTTTTCTTTGTGCCAGTACCATACTGTCTCGATTACTGTAGCTTATTAAATATGGGAATATTAAAGATAGGATTCTAGAATTGTTTCTCTGATTTAATTTGTATATGTAAAGTTATATTAATATTTTTTAAGGATTAAAGGGAATACAGTACTTATTCTTTGATTAGAACCCTAGAAAATCTGAAATATTAAAATAGGTAAAAATTGACAGATAATCACAGTTCACCAATGAAGTCAATGTAATTGATCATCTAATCACTAATCTCTAATGCCTTGTAGCATGTTTGCTGCTGCTATAATTAAAAAACTATAATTATTAATTTAAAAACATGTTTACTGTAGAATGTAGCATATAACTGTTTCTTTTTTTTTTTTTTTTTTTTTTTTTTTTTTCCCTGTATGCGGGCCTCTCACTGCTGTGGCCTCTCCCGTTGTGGAGCACAGCTCCGGACGCGCAGGCTCAGCGGCCATGGCCCACGGGCCCAGCCGCTCCGCGGCATGCGGGATCTTCCCGGACTGGGGCACGAACCCGTGTCCCCTGCATGGGCAGGCGGAGTCTCAACCACTGCGCCACCAGGGAAGCCCGCATATAACTGTTTCTTAAAAAGCTTTATTCTAAGTGACACATTAAAGTATTGTTCCTCTAGATATTATTAACAATGAAACTCATTTAAAATCTCGTTAACTATAAATACAATTGTGGAAAAGCCTTGGTAATTCTCTCTTTTAGTGAAAAGTGAATATCAATTTATGTAGCCAATGAGTGCTGGATCTGTAATTTTGACCCAGTAAAATTATGTTACATGTAATGAATCCACCAGCAAACACTATTCACTAAATGAATTAAAAAACAAACATATACAGGCTTTTGAAAGGTTATTATACATGTATCTTTCTAATCCTTTGTTCTGTGATATCATATGAAACACACCACGGAAATCAGCAAACACTACCAATTAAGGATTTAAAGTTTTTAAAATTATTTTGGGAAACCAGTCATTAAAAATTTATCAGCACTGGATTCATTGAGGGCCATTTTTGGATACTAGCCATCATGAACACCTTTTATTTTACAGGAGTACTCTTTAAAATAAAAGATAAGTTTGCCAAGTTTATATTATGCATGAAAATTATTAAAATATCATTTTTGGTATTTGATACATTTGAAATCAGGGTATTTGATACATTATATAATTTGATACATTTGCTGATTGACGTTTACATTGAGATGTGTTTGGCATTTGAAAATATGATATATGACTAATATTTTAGTCTGTTAACCAATGAAATTTAATGGTAGCTGCTCATATATAATATGAAGAATTTTCACAGTTTTCCTGAAGTCAGATTTTCTTTAATTGTTTCCAAGCTGTTCAGATCTAGTGTTCATATTGGATAAAAAATTCAAATTGGATGAATTTAATAAGCAACAATTATCTGAGGAAAAAAATTTCTAATTAGAATTTTCGAGTAACAGAAGTGTATAATTAAATATTTCTTTGCTTTTCTGTTTAGATTAAACTCCTGATTATAATCAAATTAATGGATTAAAAATAATGGGAACATATTCCTAACAGCAATTTTCTTATTAATCTAGGAGTTTTAAATACTGTTTCCTGTTTGAAAACTGAAAAATAGCTTCCAAATATGAGTGGTTTCTGAAGAAAATATAGTTAAATAGTTGCACACAGAGAATATATAATTTTCATGAATGATATATATTAGTGATAAAAAAAGTAGACATTTTAGCTTGATATTACCAGTGGGATCTTCTTCAAGACCCTTGTGTAAATTGATTGTATATTTGATCTGAACAAAGGGTAACGTTAGCTGTTTTCTCTGAGCAGGGTTATTAGTATTTTTTCTGATTTTAATGCTTTTCAGTCCATTTAACTCAGTAAAGAGTTTCTAATCATAACATAGTAAAAATCTAAATAGAACAAGAAAATCAAAATATTATTTAAGGTGGGTTTAATTTCCTTTAAGTTTATTCTTGCCATATATGTATAAGCTAAATAACACAGAACAAATTAAAAGAAAGAAGAAAAACAGATGTGACATCATTATGACTTAACCTTTTAGAATATGGAAAAAATGAGAAGCTGAATACCATGTGACAAAAACACCATAGTAACATAAATAGAAGAGAGATTTGTTCAGTGCCCAAACTTTTGTTCAGCTCTTTACAAAGTTTGGCCTAATTACATTGGAACAACCTGAATAATTAGTTTTCATTATATGTATTTTAAAGCACAGGTACACAAGTCATTTAAAAAGTCAGTTAATGTATCAACATCACATAGTTTGGAATAGGACTGGAATTTTCATATGTATTTCATATATATATGTATATTTATATATATATATTATATATATACATATATATAATATATATATATAGCAAGTCCTGTGGGGAATGTGTTAAATGCCTCTTTAGAATATTATATGTGTATTACTGAATGTCACTGTCTTTAGTATTTAGCCTTTGCTAAACATGAAGCAACCGAAGAAACTTTTGACATTATGTTTTACATATTTTTCAGCTTTATTGAGGTATAACTGACAAATGAAACTAAGATATTTAAAGTGTACAACATAATGATTTGATATACATATCCATGTTGAAAAAATTCCCATTATTGAGTTAGTTAACAATCCATTGCCTCACATATTTAACTTTTTTTTTCTCTTTTGGGTGAGACCGCTTCAGTTCTACACTCTTAGTAACTTTCCATTTGACAGTACAGTATTATCAACTATAGTCACCATATTATATATTAGATCCTCAGACCTTAATCATTTATAGTTGAAAATCTGTACCGTTTTACAAGTCTCTCCTTATTTTCCTTATCCTGCAGCCCTAGGCAAACAACATTGTACTCTGTTTCCATGAGCTCAGTTTTTTTTTTAAGGTTTCTTTATATAAATGATAACATGCAGTACTTGTCTTTATCTTATTTCACTTCCACAATGCCTTTCAGGTTCATCCATGTTTTCACAAATGGCAGGATTTCCATCTTTTTTAAGGTTGAATTAGATGATAGATACATAGATACATAGACAGATAGGGATATAAAACATTTTATCCATTTATCCATCAGTGGTTACTAAGGTTGTTTCCATACCTTGGCTATTGTGAATAATGCTGCAATGAAAACGGGAGTACAAATATCTCTTCAAGATAGTGATTTTATTTCACTTGGATGTATACCCAGAAATTGGATTGGTGGGTCACATGTAGTTCTATTTCTGATTTCTTGAGGAATCTCCATACTGTTTTCCATAGTCACTATACCAGTTTCCATTCTCAACAGTGTACAAGGGTCCCCTTTGTTCCACATATTGCTACCATTTATTATCTCTTATCTTTCTGATAATGGACATTCTTACATGTGTGAGGTGAAAAATCATTGTGGTTTTTGATTTTCATTTCCCTGATGATTAATGATGTTATGTACTTTTTCATGTGTCTTTTTGTCATTTGTATGTCTTCTTTGGAAAAATGTCGAATCCAAAAAGATTCTTGCTAAGACCAATGTCAAGGAGCTAACCTCCTACCCTTTCCTTTAGGAGTATTATGGTTTCAGGTCTTATGTTCAAATCTTCAGTGCATTCTGAGTTGATTTTTGTGTATGATATAATATAGGAATCAAGTTTCATTCTTTTGTATGTGACTATCCTGTTTTCCCAACACCATTTATTAAAGAGACTACTCTTTTCCCTTTGTATATTCTTGGCTCCTCTGTCTTAAATTAATTAAATCTATTCTGTCCCCTTGATCTATGTGTCTGTTTTTATGTCTGTATCATAAGGTTATGATTACCATAGCTTTGTAATATAGTTTGAAATCAGGGAGTGTGAGGCCTCCAGCTGTGTTCTTTTTCAAGATTGCTTTGGCTAATCGAGGTCTTTTGTGGTTTCATATGAATTTTAAGATTGTTTTTCTATTTCTGCGAAAAATGCCATTGGAATTTTAATAGGGATTGCATTGAATCTGTAGATAGTTTGGGTAGTATGGACATTCTAACAATATTATCTTCCAATCCATGAACATGGAATATCTGTCCATTTGTTTGTATCTTCTTTAATTACTTTCTCCAGTGTCTTTAAATTTTCAAGTGTACAGGTTTTTTACTTCCTTGGTTAAATTTATTCCTAAGTATTTTATTGCTTTTGATGCTATTATAAATAGGATTGTTAATTTTTCTTACCAATAGTCCATTGTTAGTATATAGACACACCACTGATTTTTATATATTGATTTTGTATTCTGCAAATTTACTGAATTCATTTATTATATCTATTTTTGGTGGAGTCTTTAGTATTTTCAACATAAAATATTATGTCATCTGCAAACAGAGACAATTTTGCTTCTTTCTCATTTTGATGTCTTTTATGGCATTTTCTTTCCTGGTTGCTTTGCTTGGGAGTGTCAGTGCTGTGTTGAACAAAAGTGGTGAGAATGTACATCCTTATCTTATTCCTGATCTTAAAGGAAAAGCTTTCATGTTTTTATCCTTGAGTTTGATGTTAACTGTGACTTGTTATATATGCCCTATATTTGCCCTTTATTGTGTTGAGGTACAGTCATTCTAACACAGGTGGTTGAGAGTTTTATCATGAAAGGGTGTTAAATTTTGTCTAATGCTTTGTCTGCACCTATTGAGATAATCATGTGTTTTTTTATCCTTCATTTTATTAATGTGGTGTATCACTTTTATTGATTTCCCTATATTGAACCATCCTTGTATCCCAGGGATAAATCTCACTTGATCATGATGTATGATTCTCTTTTAAGCTTCTGTTGAATTCAGTTTGCTGGTATTTTGTCAAGGATTTTTACATCTATGTTTATGAGGGATATTGGCTTGTGATTTTCTTTTTTTTCTAATATCCTTGTCTGGCTTCAAAAAAATGAATTTGGAAGTATTTCCTCTTCTTCAGTTTTTGGAAGAGTTTGAGGAGGATTGATATTAATTTTTTTTTAACAAATTCTTTTTTTAAAATTAATTTGTCTTATTTTTGGCTGCATTGGGTCTTCGTTGCTGTGTGTGGGCTTTCTCTAGTTGCGGCGCGTGGGGTCTACTCTTCGTTGCAGTGCGTGGACTTCTCATTGCGGTGGCTTCTCTTTGTTTTGGAACACAGGCTCTAGGCACGCAGGCTTCAGTAGTTGTGGCACACAGGCTTAGTTGCTCTGCAGGATGTGGGATCTTCCCAGACCATGGCTAGAACCTGTGTCCCCTGCATTGGCAGGCAGATTCTTAACCACTGTACCACCAGGGAAGCCCGTTATTAATTCTTCTTTAAACATTTCATCGTATTCCCTAGAGAAAGGTATTTAGTTCTGGCCTTTTTCTGGAGACTTTTGATTACTGATTCAGTCAACTTATTCATTATTGATCTGTTCAGGTTTTCTTTATCTTCATGATTCAGTCTTGGTAAGTTGTATGTATCTAGGAATTTCTCCATTTCTACTATATTATCTAAATTTTTGATACATGCTTTTTCATGGTAGTTCATTATTTTCCTTAGTATTTCTGTGGCTTAAGTTGTATTGTCTTCTGTTTCATTTCCCATTTTACATATTTGAGTCTTTTTTTCTTGGTAGGTCTAGCTAATGGTTTGTCAATTTTATCTTTTAAAAAATAGCTTTTAGTTTCACTGGTCTTTTCTATTGTCTTTTTAGTTTTTATTTCATTTATTTCTGCTCTGATCTTTATTGCCTTCCTTCTACTAACTGTGGGCTTTGTTATTATTTTTCTAGTTCCTTAAGGTATAAAATTAGGTTATTTCAGATCTTTCTTTTTTCTTGATGTAGATGTTTATCACTCTCAACTTCCCTCTTAGAACAGCTTTTGCTGCATCTCATAATTTTGGTATGTGTGTTTCCATTTTTATTTGTCTCAAGATATTTTTTTTCCATTTTGATTTCTTTGAAGAAGCACTGTTCAGGAGCAGGTTGTTTAATCTCCACCTTTTTGTGAATTTCCCAGTTTTCTTCTTATAATTGATTTCTAGTTTCACACCATTGTCTTTTAAAAAGCTGATTTACATGATTTCGGTCTTCTTAAATTTACTTAGATGTGTTTTGTGGCCTAACATATGATTTATCCTGAGACTGTTCCATATGTACTTGAGAAGAATATGTATTATGCTGCTATTGCATAGAATGTTCATTCTATATATGTTAGGCTCATATGGTGTAAGATGTAGGTTGAGTCCACTATTTCTTCATTGATTTTCTGTCTGGATGATAATATCGATTGTTGAAAGTGAGGTATTGAAGTTCCCTGCTTTTACTATTTCTCCCTTTCTATCTATTACTTGCACTAAGTAAGCACACCTTTCTTTATTAATATATCTAAATGGCACAGTTGCTCACTGTCTTAGGCTTAGGGGGAAAGCTGTAGGGACACCTGAGCAAGGCAGAGTGTCACTCTGGGAACATTATGTTTAGAATTGATTATGAAAGTTAGGGTAAGAGAACCTTAGTTATCTCAGAAATTAATTTTTCTTGATGCCTATGATGCAAAGGCAGATATCTTTGAATCTTCACTTGGACTATTTAAGTTTAACAATAAAGTTTTTGCAATTAATGGAAATTCTTCCCATATTCTTGCCATCTTATAAATAAATTTATTTCACATCTTTTATGTTTTTATTCTTTTTTTGGTCTTTCTTAGACTTTTTCCTAAATAGATATGAGATATAAATAAGCTATTATTAGCTTGACAGTATTTTAAACCAAGAACCAGTCATTATTTAAAATATGTCATTCTTTGATATGATTTTAAAAGAAAATGAGCTTTGTAAAATATATGAGAGGGAAAGTGGTAGATCTTCTGTTTATTATATATAAGGTAATATAGCTTTAAAAATTACTATTAATTAGGCTCCACTGGATTTCTCAAAATTATCTTTAAATTTTATTTGTGCCACTATAGGAATAATTTGAGAGAATTTAAGAGAGCTCACTTAATTATAGTTCTACTTAATTTTAGGATATAACATTAATACAATGGGGAGTAGTTTAATAAAATTCCATTTATATAATCTGATTAATGTGAAAGGGAGGGGCATCACTACTGTAAAATGGGTAGACGTAATATTTCCCAATCTGTATATGTGGAAGCTATAGTTAATAGTTGTTCAAAGTCTATATGTTACTGAATGATTAAAGGAGGTTTTAGATATAGAGTTTCTCACCAAGACACTATTGACAATTTGGGTGGGTCTTTGACAAGGACTGATTTAATTCCACAGGATGTTCATTATTCATGGTTCTTCCCACTAAATTTCAGAGGTAACTCCCCCAGTCCTCATCATTATTCTGTCTATCAACTATACGTGGAAAATATACCTCTCTTTGGCTTGAGAATAGTTATATCCATGGCAGAGGATTCCTTCTGGTCCCTAAAAAATATTTAGAATTTATAACTAGAAGTCCAGTAAGAAACAGTTTTTTCTTTTATGTATTAAATATGTAGACATTTTTAAAAATGTGTTTGATGCTTTGCATAGTGTCTTCTCTATGGAATCATGTGATGGGAATTTTTGGGGGGCATTATTATCAGGAAGTTATTCTCCACCAGAGTAATTTAAAAATCTTTTAGATTTTAGGAATTGTGTACATTATCAGCTATTCCTTTCACTAGATTTATAAGACTTAAATTCACCTATTCTTTACAAGTACATAGTTTAAAAAATACATTTTGCTTAACTTCAAATCTATCTCATTTTTTAGAGTCTTGCTGTCACAAGTTACCTCTGTGACATGTATGTATTACTTTCTTATACTGCAGTTTAGGTTGCTCTATTTTCTTATTCCATCTCAGCAACCTTATTTTAGTTAAAGGTAGGGATATAAATACAGACGTCCTACATGTGTTTATAAAGAAAATAGATTATATAACAAAGAAAATGAGGCATATTACACATATTTTTCTATTTATATTTGCCAGGAAAATGGGATGGAGGAATATTTTAGTAAAACATTTTTACTATTTCAGTAAACTGCACTACCTTGTGGTAGAAGGCTTACTATTTTTCAGTGTTATTTTATTGCTATCTTTCATTCTAAGCTGAATAAAAACTATTCTGTAAATTAGCTTTCATTTATTAAAATATATTTCATCGCATAGTACATTTAAGCACTACTTATTCTGACAGTAACATAGAGTTATGTGTACAAAATAAAACCACATCAATTAGGTTGAATCTTTTGAATTATGGATGAACGATTTATTAATAAGTATAATAAGTGTTCTGGCATTCAAGTGTTTGTGTTTAAATAAACACATTTAATAAAATTCTAGCAGAGCTTAGAAGGTTTTGTGTACTTAAGAAAAGCACATTTATTTTGAAAAGGCATTGTTTATTTCTAAAATCAAGTTATTCTCTTGGCAGTACAAGCAATGCTGTTTTTTTGTAAATTATAATTGATTCTTCTATATCATGGAAAATTATGGCTATGCTATATTGAAGCCAAAGAAATATGGCTTCAGAAACATTGTAGGAAGTTATAATGTGGTGATATGACAAATTAAAATAACTTATTTAAAGTGTGTAACCAAGTAGCCCTATGTCTTATCTTATTCCTACACATTTAGACAGCAAAGCTCACTTACTTTTAATGAATAAATATAAATTCTTCAATGCATTTATTTCACTTTCCTGAACATGCATGACTTCAAAATACAATTCTAATAACTCTATCCCAACATATATCTACTTTTCTTTCTGGGCAACTTACATAATTAGCAATACTCTGTATCAATATACTTCAAGTGAAATTTTTGTTGTTATCTCCTTTACCTGTCTTAATTGTAAGCTAATTGCCTTCAGATAGCCCTATATATTAATTTTGTAAATATTTATATAATTAGGTTTATAGAATATGCCAGCTTTTATTAGAGAGGTGGAAGGTTTTATACTTAGAAACAGTTTTAGCTTTGCAAATCTAACAGAAAAAAGTAATAATCCATGTTTCTTAGCTTCCAATTTTACTTGGTAGATTTGGTGTTATATACCACCATTCCTAACATGGTTTTCAAACACTGTTCATGTTTCTGTTTCCTTCTCTGCTGACTGTGCTATAACAGTAAGAGACATTTTCCATCTTCATTTTCTTTTCTCATCTGCCTCCCAAATCTATGCTGAAAGTGTATTGTTTTTCTCTCTATTCTCCAAAGACTTTACTTTCTTCTTCATTTTACTATAGACTTTGCATTAATTGCTTATAATTTCTTCCTAATTTCCATATACCCTTGAAATACGATTTTTACTCTCCATGCACATGCCAATCACCACAGAATATAAATGAACGCTCCCAAATATCATAACCATCTTCTAATCCTCTCTGACTACACTTTGATCCCACTGGTTCTAGCCTTTTATTTCTTTTTATTCTCATCAAAATTTTTTCCTATTACTTTTTCAGGTCATTCATTAGCATATAGTAATTATCTTTGTAGTGACTCTTAATGTATCTTTGCATCTAATTCTATTTCAAAACCCTTTTAACCATGCTTAAATTATATGTTATGTAAATGCCTTATGGATTCAACAGGTCAAAGATCAAAAAGTTTTATATCAAGCTAAAACACAGTTCTTCATTTTTTTTTTTTTTTTTTTTTTTTTAATGTTATGCGGGCCTCCCTCTGCTGCGGCCTCTCCCGTTGCGGAGCACAGGCTCCGGACGCGCAGGCCCAGGGGCCATGGCTCACAGGCCCATCCGCT
>NC_041215.1:97535462-97637374 GCF_002837175.3 Physeter macrocephalus
GCCGCTCCGCGGCATGTGGGATCCTCCCAGACCGGGGCGCGAACCCGGTTCCCCTGCATCGGCAGGCGGACGCGCAACCACTGCGCCACCAGGGAAGCCCGCAGTTCTTCATTTTTGACAAAGATTCTTTGACCTAACTTTAGCCAGACTACTGAACCTTCTCCTAGGCCCACTATGCACTTCCTTATGAAATCCATTGTTAGCAAGAAACATGCTAATTCAGTTTAACCAGAATCCCCAAACCCTGAATACCTGCTCATCCTCAACATCTGGTCCTCATCCTCCTCCATCACCCAGGTCAGCAGTCCCCAAACTTTTTGGCACCAGGGACCAGTTTTGTGGAAGACAATTTTTCCATGGATCAGGGGTTGGAGGGGATGGTTTTGGGATGATTCAAGTGCATTACATTTATTGTGCACTTTATTTATATTATTATTACATTGTAATATATAATGAAACAATTATATAACTCACCATAATGCAGAATCAATGGGAGCCCTGAGCTTGTTTTCACTTGCCACTCACTGATAGGGTTTTGATATGAGTCTGCAAGCAATTGATTTATTATGGTCTCTGTGCAGTCAAACCTCTCTATTAATGATAATCCGTATTTGCAGCCACTCCCCAGCGCTAGCATCACTCCCTCAGCTCCACCTCAGATCATCAGGCGTGAGATTCTCATAAGGAGTGCACAACCTAGATCCCTTGCATGTGCAGTTCACAGTAGGATTCGCGCTCCTATGAGAATCTAATGCCGCTGCTGATCTGATAAGAGGCAGAGCTCAGGCGGTAATGTGAGCGATGGGGAGTGGCTGTAAATACAGATGAAGCTTCGCTTACTTGCCTGCCACTCACCTCCTGCTGTGTAGCATGCTTCCTAACTAATGGTAGTGGTCCGTGGCCTGGGGGTTGGGGACCCCTGCCCCAGGTGATATCTGATTACCCTGGCCTGCCTTCAGCAAGAATCCTGTTAGGTTGGTTTAGCGAGAATCAACCTTACTCTTATGTTTCCTCTTAATAATTTTTCATCCACTGACCCTCACCCCTCCTTAGCTGTAAATCCCCACAGGCACATACTGTTTTTGGAGTTGAGCCCAATCTCCCCCACTGTAAAATCCCATTGCAGTAGTCCCTTTAACTAGTACGATGGTCCTGAATTAAGTCTGCCTTATCATCTTTAACAACTGTCGTTGAATTTTTTTTTCTTTAATAATTCGGAATTCAGAGTCTATTTGAAAAATATGTAATATTTACTTTTATGTACACATAGAACTTTATGAAATCTATATAATTAAAAAATAATTTTTATGCTGTCACTATACATGATTTCCTTATTTGAAGATGGTTCTGTGATGTTGTTATTTAACATTCTGAAATATATAAATTATATTATTATATTATAAATGAGGATGCTTGGGTAATAGCACCTTGCTAGCTCTAATATCTGGCATCCAACTTTTAAAACTTAAGTGTCAGTTATTTATTGTGGGTGCTCCAGAAAGGGGTTCAGGAGTAGGAGGTGATACAAAAGAAAACCAAAACCACTTTTTCCTTATTATCTTTAAAAATTATTATTGGGCTTCCCTGGTGGTGCAGTGGTTGCGCGTCCGCCTGCCGATGCAGGGGAACCGGGTTCGCGTCCCGGTCTGGGAGGATCCCGCATGCCGCGGAGCGGCTGGGCCCGTGGGCCGTGGCCGCTGGGCCTGCGCGTCCGGAGCCTGTGCTCCGCGCGCGGCCGGAGCCTGTGCTCCGCGACGGGAGATGCCGCAGCAAGGGGAGGCCCGCATACCACAAAAAAAAAAAAAAAAAAAAAAAAAAAAAAAAGATAAAAGGGTACATGAAAACTGATTTTCAAAATCAAAATATTTCCATAGGCAGCTATGCCATTGTAGGCATCTGGGGAGTGTCAACTTTATTTCCTTCAAGATACCTAGACAGTTATTAAGATAAATGCTATATTAATCAGAGTAAAAATGTTTCTCTCTATAATAAGCCACAAGAAAATCACAGTGTATTCACACAAGAACAATTTAGTTCTTGTTCTTGCAAAATCCAGTGTAGATATTTCTTGTAGGCAAGATTTCTACAAGAACTGATTCAAAGATACTTGCATCAATTGCTCCAATTACTTAATTTACTGGTGGCCAACAAAGTGTCCACAAAAAGAGAGAGAGAGAAGAAAAATTGCACATGGGAGATTTTTGCGGACAGTTCAGAAAGTGTATTTTCTAACTTTTAAATATTCCTTTAGAGAGAACTGTAAGAATGACTAGGAAATGTAGTCTTAAACTTATGCTTCAGTAAGGCATGGGATTGTCTGGTGAAGCTATAGAATTGTCTCTGTTGCAGTTATTCAAAATGTAAATAATGTATCTATGGATATGTATAGGCAATTCAATATGGCATAATTTGAATATAATATAATTTTTTTATAAAAAGCAAAATTTCTTAGCAAAGCAAAATTTGCTTTCTTAGAAGCAAAATTTTATTTTTACTACTGAAACATCAGTTGTTGGTATTACAATTTTGAATTAAACAACAGAGATATATAGAGTAGAAATTTATTTTTATATCTTTATTGAAGTATAATTGTCTTACAATGTTTTGTTAGTTTCTGCTGTACAACAAAGTGAATCAGCTATATGTACACATATATCCCCATATCCCCTCTCTCTTGAGCCTCCCTCCCACCTGCCCTATCCCACCCCTCTAGATTGTCACAAAGCATCAAGCTGATCTCCCTGTGCTATGCAGCAGCTTCTCACTAGCTATCCATTTCACATTTGGTAGTGTATATATGTCAATGCTACTCTCTCACTTCATCCCAGCTTCCCATTCCCCACTGTGTCCTCAAGTCCTTTCTCTACATCTGCGTCTTTATTCCTGCCCTGCCACTATATGTGCATTAGCATATGGCATTTGTTTTTCTCTTTCTGACTTACTTCACTCTGTATGACAAACTCTAGGTCCATCCACCTCATTACAAATAACTCAATTTTGTTCCTTTTTATGAGCAATATTCCATTGTATATATGTGCTATGTCTTCTTTATTCATCTGTCGATGGACATTTAGGATGCTTCCATGTCCTGAATATTGTAAATAGTGCTGCAATGAATATCGTGGTACATGTATCTTTTTGAATTATGGTTTTCTCAGGGTATATGCCCAGTAGTGTGATTGCTGGGTCATATGGTAGTTCTATTTTTAGTTTTTTAAGGAACCTCCATACTGTACTCCATAGTGGCTGTATCAGTTTACATTATCACCAACAGTACAGCAGGGTTCCCTTTTCTCCACACCCATTCCAGCATTTATTGTTTGTAGATTTTTTGATGATGACCATTCTGACCGGTGTGAGGTGATACCTCATTGTGGTTTTGATTTGTATTTCTCTAATGATTAGTGATGTTGAGCATCTTTTCACATGTTTGTTGGCAATCTGTATGTCTTCCTTGGAGAAAGGTCTATTTAGGTCTTTCGCCCAATTTTGGATTCAGTTGTTTGTTTGTTTTTTTTTTTTTGATATTGACGTGCATGAGCTGCTTGTGTATTTTGGAGATTAATCCTTTGTCAGTTGCTTCATTTGCAAATATTTTCTCCCATTCTGAGGGTCGTCTTTTCATCTTGTTTATGGTTTCCTTTGCTGTGCAAAAGCTTTTAAGTTTCATTAGGTCCCATTTGTTTATTTTTTATTTTATTTCCATTATTCTAAGAGTGGGTCAAAAAACGTCTTGCTGTGATTTATGTCAAAGAGTGTTCTGCCTATGTTTTCTTCTAAGAGTTTTATAGTGTGTGGCCTTACATTTAGGTCTTTAATCCATTTTGAGTTTATTTTTGTGTGTGGTTCTAGGAAGTGTTCTAATTTCATTCCTTTACATTTAGCTATCCAGTTTTCCCAGCACCACTTATTGAAGAGGCTGTCTTTTCTCCATTGTATATTCTTGCCTCCTTTGTCAAAGATAAGGTGACCATATGTGCGTAGGTTTATCTCTGGGCTTTCTATCCTGTTCCATTGATCTATATTTCTGTTATTGTGCCAGTACCTTATTTTCTTGATAACTCTGGCTTTGTAATATAGTCTGAAGTCAGGGAACCTGATTCCTCTAGCTCCGTTTTTCTTTCTCAAGATTGTTTGGCTATTCAGGGTCTTTTGTGTTTCCATACACATTGTGAAATTTTTTGTTCTAGTTCTGTGAAAAATGCCATTGGTAATTTGATAGGGATTGCATAGAATCTGTAGATTGCTTTGGGTAGTAGAGTCATTTTCACAATGTTGATTCTTCCAATCCAAGAACATGGTATATCTTCCCATCTGCTTGTATTCTTTGATTTCTTTCATCAGTGTCTTATAGTTTTCTGCTACAGGTCTTTTGCCTCCTTAGGTAGGTTTATTCCTAGGTATTTTATTCTTTTTGTTGCAATGGTAAATGGGAATGTTTCCTTAATTTCGCTTTCTGATTTTTTATTGTTAGTGGATAGGAATGCAAAAGATTTCTGTGAATTAATTTTGTATCCTGCTACTTTACCAAGTTCATTGATTAGCTCTAATAGTTTTCTGGTGGCATCATTAGGATATTCTATGTATAGTATCATGTCATCTGCAAACAGTGACAGTTTTACTTCTTCTTTTCTGATTTGGATTCCTTTTATTTCTTTTTCTTCTCTGATTGCCATGGCTAAAACTTCCAAAACTATGTTGAATAATAGTGGTGAGAGTGGGCATCTCTGTCTTGTTCATGATTTTAGAGGAAATGCTTTCATTTTTCACCATTGAGAATGATGTTGGCTGTGGGTTTGTCATATATGTCTTTTATCATGTTGAGGTAGGTTCTCTGTATGCTCACTTTCTGGAGAGTTTTATCATAAATGGGTGTTGAATTTTGTCAAAAGCTTTTTCTGCATCTATTGAGATTATCATATAGTTTTTATCCTTCAATTTGTTAAGATGGTGTATCACAATGATTGATTTGCATATATTGAAGAATTGCATTCCCAGGATAAACCCCACTTGATCATGGTGTACGATCCTTTTAATGTCCTGTTGGGTTGGGTTTGCTAGTATTTTGTTGAGTATTTTTGCATCTATGTTCATCAGTGATATTGGCCTGTAGTTTTCTTTTTTTGTGACATCTTCGTCTAGTTTTGGTATCAGGGTGATGGGCGCCTCGTAGAATGTGTTTGGGAGTGTTCCTCCATCTGTTATATTTTGGCATATTTGATAGAGTTTGCCTGTGAAGCCATCTGGCCCTGAGCTTTTGTTTGTTGGAAGATTTTTAATCATAGTTTCAATTTCAGTGCGGTTGATTGGTCTGTTCATGTTTTCTGTTTCTTCCTGGTTCAGTCTTGGAAGGTTGTACTTTTCTAAGAATTTGTCCATTTCTTCCAGGTTTTCCATTTTGTTGGCATATAGTTGCTTGTAGTAGTCTCTCATGATCCTTTGTATTTCTGCTGTTGTTACCACCTCTGGCAGTTGTTACTTCTCCTTTTTCTTCTCTAATTCTGTTGATTTCATTCTTCTCCCTTTTTTCCTGATGAGTCTGGCTAATGGTTTATCAATCTGGTTTACCTTCTCAAAGAACCAACTTTTACTTTTATTGATCTTTGCTATCATTTCCTTCATTTCTTTTTCATTTATTTCTGATCTGATCTTTATGATTTCTTTCCTTCCGCTAACTTTGGGTTTTTTTGTTGTTGTTGTTCTTCTTCCTCTAATTGCTTTAGGTGTAAGGTTAGGTTGCTTATTTAAAATTTTTCTTGTTTCTTGAGGTAGGATTGTATTTCTATAAACTTCCCTCTTAGAACTAACTGCTTTTGCTGCATCCCATAGGTTTTGGGTCGTTGTGTTTTCATTGTCATTTGCTTCTATTTTTTGATTTCCTCAGTGATCTCTTGGTTATTTAGTAGTGTACTGTTTACCCATGTGTTTGTATTTTTTACAGATTTTTTTCCTGTAATTGATATCTAGTCTCATAGTGTTGTGGGTGAAAATGATACTTGATATGATTTCAATTTTCTTATATTTACCAAGGCTTGATTTGTGACCCAAGATATGATCTATCCTAGAGAATGTTTTTGTTGTTGTTGTTCTTCTTCCTCTAATTGCTTTAGGTGTAAGGTTAGGTTGCTTATTTAAAATTTTTCTTGTTTCTTGAGGTAGGATTGTATTTCTATAAACTTCCCTCTTAGAACTAACTGCTTTTGCTGCATCCCATAGGTTTTGGGTCGTTGTGTTTTCATTGTCATTTGCTTCTATTTTTTGATTTCCTCAGTGATCTCTTGGTTATTTAGTAGTGTACTGTTTACCCATGTGTTTGTATTTTTTACAGATTTTTTTCCTGTAATTGATATCTAGTCTCATAGTGTTGTGGGTGAAAATGATACTTGATATGATTTCAATTTTCTTATATTTACCAAGGCTTGATTTGTGACCCAAGATATGATCTATCCTAGAGAATGTTTCATGAGAAGTCGAGAGGAAAGTGTATTCTGTTGTTTTTGGATGGAATGTCCTATAAATATCAATTAAATCTATCTTGTTTAATGGGTCATTTAAAGCTTGTGTTTCCTTGTTTATTTTCATTTTGGTTGATTTTCATCAAATCAACCAAATTTCGTGAAAGTGGGGCGTTAAAGTCCCCTACTATGATTGTTTTACTGTTGATTTCCCCATTTATGGCTGTTAGCCTTTGCCTTATGTATTGAGGTGCTCCTATGTTGGGTGCATAGATCTTTACAACTGTTAGATCTTCTTCTTGGATTGATCCCTTGATCAGTATGTAGTGTCCTTCCTTGTCTCTTATAATAGTCTTTATTTTGAAGTCTATTTTGTCTGTTATGAGTATTGCTACTCCAGCTTTATTTGATTTCCATTTGCATGAAATATCTTTTTCCATGCCCTCACTTTCAGTCTGTTTGTTTCCATAGGTCTGAAGTGGGTCTCTTGTAGGCAGCATATATTTGGGTCTTGTTTTTGTATCCAGTCAGCCAGACTGTGTCTTTTGGTTGGGGTATTTAATCCATTTACATTTAAGGTAATTATTGATATGTAGTTTCCTATTGCCATTTTCTTAATTGTTTTGGGTTTGTTTTTGTAAGTCTTTTCCTTCTCTTGTGTTTCTCATCTAGAGAAGTTCCTTTAGTATTTGTTGTAAAGCTGGTTTGGTGGTGCTGATTTCTCTTAACTTTTGCTTATCTATAAAGCTTTTGATTTCTCCATGAAATCTGAATGAGATCCTTGCTGGTTAGAGTAATCTTGGTTGTAGGTTTTTCCCTTTCATCACTTTAAATATATCTTGCCACTCATTTCTGGCCTGTAGTTTTTCCTGAAAGATCAGCTGTTAACCTTGCGGGGATTCCCTTGTATGTTATTTGTTGTTTTTCCCTCGCTGCTTTTAATATTTTTTCTTTGTACTTAATTTTTGATAGCTTGATTAATATGTGTCTTGGCATGTTTCTCCTTGGATTTATCCTGTATGGAACTCTCTGCGCTTCCTGGACTTGATTGACTGTTTCCTTTCCCATATTAAGGAAGCTTCAATCATAATCTCTTCAAATATTTTTTCAGTCCCTTTGTTTTTCACTTCTTCTTCTGGGACCCCTATAATTCATATGTTCGTGCATTTAGTGTTGTCCCAGAGGTCTCTGAAGCTGTCCTCAATTCTTTTCATTCTTTATTCTGCTCTGCGGTAGTTATTTCCACTATTTTATCTTCCAGGTCACTTACCCGTTTTTCTGCCTCAGTTATTCTGCTATTGATTCCTTCTACAGAATTTTAAATTTCATTTATTGTGTTGTTCATCATTGTTTTTTTGCTCTTTAGTTCTTTAATTCCTTTAATACAATGTTTCTTGTATTTTCTCCATTCTATTTCCAAGATTGTGGATCATCTTTACTGTCATTACTCTGAATTCTTTTTCAGGTAGACTGCCTATTTCCTCTTCATTTATTTGGTCTGGTGGGTTCTAATTTGCTCCTTCATCTGCTGTGTATTTCTCTGTCTTCTCATTTTGCTTAACTTACTGTGTTTGGAGTCTCCTTTTTGTAGGCTGCAGGTTAGTAGTTCCCATTTTTTTTGGTGTCTGCCCCTAGTGGGTAAGGTTGGTTCATTGGGTTGTGTAGGCTTCCTGATGGAGGGGCTGGCACCTGTGTTATGGTGGATGAGGCTGGATCTTGTCTTTGTGGTGGGCAGGACCATGTCCATGGTGTGTTTTGGGGTGTCTGTGAGCTTAGTATGACTTTAGGTAGTCTGTGTGCTGATCAGTGGGTTTGTGTTCCTATCTTGTTTGTTGTTTGGTGTGACGCGTCCAGCACTGGGAGCTGCTGGCCATTGGGTGGAGCTGGGTCTTGGATTCAGATAGAGGCCTCCATGAGAGCTATTGGCAGTTAATCTTCCCTGGATCTTGGAATTCTCTAGTGATCCAGCATCCTGGACTTGGTGCTTCCATCCCAGAGCCTCAGGGCTGACTTCTTATTGAGGGACCATGACCCTGCAAGTTGCTGGTCCTAGCAAAAAAAGGTGATTAAAAAAAAAAAGACTAACAAAACCCCAGACAAATGGTAAAAAGTAAAATCAAACAAACAGAAACAAGGAAACACACACACACACAAAAGAAACAAAAACAGAACCACATAAATAAAAAAGCAAGAGAACAACCACACAAACAAAAGAACCCAAGAATGAAATCAAACAATTAGAAAGAAAGCTGACAAATACACAAAACCAAAAAACAAAACCAAAGCAGAATGCCAACTGAAGTATGAAGCAAAGAAACAAAACAGACTGACAAAAATGATTTAAAAAAAGAAAGAAAAAAAGAAAGGGGAAATAATACAGAACAACAGAAAAGCAATGTAGAAATAGAAATATTTTAAAAAAATAATAAAAAATATATTAAAGAAAAAAAGAAAGACAAACAAATCCCCAGAGAGTTGGTAAAAACAAAATTAAATGAACAAAAGCAGAAACAAGGAAACACTGACACATAAGAGAAACAAAAACAGAGCCAAATAAAACAAAAAGCAAGAGAACAATGAAAAAGAAGAACTCAAAAATGAAATCTGACAATTACGATTAATACTAACAAAAACACATAACCTGAAAACAGAACCAAAGCAGTGTACCAACTGAAGAATAAAGCATGGAAACTGAACAAACCTTTAAAAATGATTAAAAAATAATAATAATAAAATAAAATAAAAAGGGAAAAAACACTGGACAACAGAAAAGCGAAGTAGAAATGGAAATATATATTTTAAAAAAGAAAAATATATTAAAGCAAAATAAGAAAAAAAACACAGAACAAGGGAAACACAGAGTAAAAATAGAAATATATGTAAAAATATAAAAATTAAAAATACATTATAAAATACAGAGATCCCAAGACTAAATAAAAAATATATATACTAAAACAACAACAACAACAAAAAAAAAGCCAAAAAAATAGCCAGAACCAACAACAGAATGAATCAAAACATAATAAAATTAATAGTAATAATTATGTTTCCCTGCAGTCTCTGCTGTATCTGACCTTGCACATTCCATGAGCCACAGCTCACCTTCATCTCCCCAAGAGACTCGCCGCTGATTCTGGGCTGGTCTCTGGACCTGCTGTGGGCCCTGTGGGGACCACTCAGACTCTGATCTGACCCAATTCCTGTGTGTGCTGCCTCCACGGTCCACAGCTGCCAGAGCTAGACCGTTTTCATTTGTGGGAACACTCGTTGTCTACTCAGATATTCCATAGACGCAGGGTCTACCTAGCTGGGGTTTAATCTGCAGCTTATACAGCTGAAGGAAAGATTTTCGATCTTCTTCCTTAGTCACCCTGTCCCCTGGGTTCAGCTTTGGTTTTATCCCCACCTCTGCATGTGGTCCACCCACAGGAGTCTGGTCCTGAGGCTGCCTTGGAGCTCTTGGGTCTGCCCCTGTGAGGACTGGGTGCAGAGGTGGTATGACTGCTTGGATTGCAGGAGCCCTGGTGGCGCCAAATGCCTAAAGTAGAATTTTTTAATGTCACTCTTAAAAAACAAATTGAAATACATCTATAAGTATGGTACACTTATTTGCTTAAAAGAAGAGCCCTACTTTGAAGTAATTAGCTATCAACAAGGATAAATTAAATATCAATTATTTTAAAATAATTATTTAAATTAGATAATTTGCATACACAATTTTCATTAATTCTCCCTCTCATGAATTTCATTTATTTTTATATAACATCCTTGCCCTCCATTGTACCATAGTTATTTTCTAATACATTATAAGCATATTAAAAATGGTATTTTTTGCCCATAGAAAACGTTTATTTGTATCTTTTATCCTTAAATATTTGGTAAATGGATTTGTAGGTAAAAACTCTTTCTCAGACAAGTACCTGATAATATTAATCCTGTCTTCATGGTATTCATGTGTAGGATTTTGGGTAGGAAAAGAAAAACAATCCAGCTATTTCAGTTTCTGAAAGGAATTTAATATAGAGGATTGGGTACTTAAAATCTTCAACAGACAAAAACTAATGAAAGTACTAGTATACACTCAAAGCATAGTGAATTATAGAGTACATATGGATAAAACTTTTTTTATTACACACAGAAAGACCCCACTACCAAATTTAGTAATCAAGATCTATACAAAACAGAGATGTAGAGACTAGAATAGCCAAAAGTAAACTCAGATATTTTGCTGATATTCTTATATCCACTAGCTTCAGAATTTCAAGTTTTGTCAGTGATATATGCTGTCCCAAAAGCTTATAAAGTCTGTCTCTTTTCCTCTGTTGCAGTGACTTCACTGTTTTTTTTTTTTCACAATTCAATTGAGAATCACCTTTCTGTCACGAAGAAAATCTATATTGTATTAATAAAAAGTAGAACAGTAAGCAGGAGAAATCAGCCCAACATTGGACACTGCCAATTCAATTGTAATTTTTGTTTTATCTGTCATCTCCCTAATTATGGCACTTAGTGTGATGATTTAAATTCAGTTGTGAATTCAACCAAATCTAGCATTACAAGATCAATTGCCAAATTCTGCTCCATGGATAGGGAAAAAGAAATAATCAGTGTCACCTTTATCATTACACAGGTTTAATAAGGTAATCTCCTGGAGCCTAAAATGAATGAACTCAAAGTAGATTACAAATATGATGAAGAACTTCCATGTAGTCTTATGTTCTTAATATAAGGAAAGTATGGCATAGAAGACTTCTAGCAAGAATACCTTAATAGATCAAAATATTCAGGCACAAGTCATTGCTTTTTAAAGACAAGAATAAAAGTATTCTTCTAAATTCTTTCTCTTAAATATATCATTGTAGGTTACACTTAATTATAAAAATGGTATAAGTATTTTTATAACCTTAAAGGATTCATAAATATGTAAAAAACTGTCTAAATTCACCCACATTTGTTTTCTCTAATGTGTTAGAATGCTTTCACTAAGCATAAGTATTTTGAAATGCATCCATATTGTTGTATACATTAATAGTTCATCTTTTATTGCTGTACCAAAATTTGTGTATTAGTTTATCTGTTGATGAACATTTAGGTTCTTTCAAGCTTGGGGCTATTACAAGTTAAGTTGTGCTGCATATGAATGTAGGATATTTTGTGGGGGCATTTGTTTTCCTTTCTCTATGAATGAATGGAATGACTGGGTCATATGTTTAAATTTTGAAGAAACTGCCAAACTGTTTTCTAAAGTGTTTATCTTATATCTCCACTAACAGTATATGAGAGTTCAAGTTGCTCAACATCCTGGCAACACTTGATGTGGCCAGTCTTTTTAATTTTAGACATTGTCATAAGTGAGTTTCACAATGTAGTTTTAAGGTGTAAATCTTTAATTATCATAATGTTGACATCTTTTTAATGCTTAAAACTTCCTTGCATACATCTGATTTAGTGAAGTATCCATTTAGAGTTTTACCTACCTTTACAAAATTTTTTTCTTATTGTTGAGTTCTGGGAGTTCTTTATATGTTCTGAATGCAAGTCCTGCATCAGAAATGTGAATTGCAAATATTTTATTACAGTCCCTGGCTTGTCTTTTCATTCACTTAACTGTGTCTTACAAAAAGTAGATATTTTTAGTTTGGATAAATTGGATTTATAATTTTTTCCTCTTTGATACCATTCTTTAAGTTTATATCTAAGACATCTTTTCCTAACCAAAGTCAAAAGTAACTTTTCTCATGTAACATTCTAAAAGTTTTATATTTTTAAATTTTATATGTAACTCAGTGAACATTTTAAGTTATTTTTGTATATAATGTGAGTTATGGATTGAATATAATTTTTGCATATAGATATTAAATTGTTCCAGCACCGTTTATTGAAAAGAGTATCTTTCTCCACTAAATTGAACTTACACCTTTGTTGAAAAACAATTGGCTCTATATGTCTTCTTTTTCTGGACTCTCTTCTGTTCAATTGACATATTTATCTATCTTGAGTCATAGATTATTTTGATTGATGTAGCTTTACAATGAATCTGGAAGTCAGAATATGCAAGTCTTCCAAATCTGTTCATCTTTTTTGAATGTTGTTTTGGCTAGTCTAAGTCCTTTGAATTTTCATATGAATTTTAGAATTAATTTTTCAATTTCTAAAAGAATTAGTTGAAACATGATGAATTTAAAAGTCAATTTGGGGAGAGTTGATATCAGAACACTTTTCAGTTTTCTAACCCAGGAATACAGAAAAAGTAGCCATTTATTTAGATATTATTTAATTCCTCTCAGCAATGGTTTGTAATTTTCAGGACAGAGGTTTTTCACATAATTTATCAGATTTATTCCTAAGTACCTCACAATTTTTATTCTATTATAAAGGATGACATTGATGGTATTAAAATATTTTTACTTTCCAATTACTAGTTTTTAATATAATGAAATACAGTTGATTTAAGTATATTGATCTTGTATTTTGAAACCCTGCTAATAAACTCATTCATAAGTTCTAGTAGATTTTTGTAAATTCCATTAGCTTTTCTATGTAAAAGAACTTGTTGTCTGTCAATAAAGACCATTTTAATTTATATATATAAATTATTACTATATTGGTTAGACCTCCAAGACAGTGTTTAATAAAAATATTGAAATTAGACATCCTTGTCTTCTTTCTGTTCTTTGAGAGAAGAATTCAGTCTTTTACCATTAAGTATGATGTCAGTGTAAGGTTTTTGTTTTTAACAGACTTTATTTTTATAGCAGTTTTAGGTTCACATATGCATAGCCCACATATGCATAGCCTCCCCCATGATCAGTATCCTACACCAGACTGATATATTTCTTACATTTGATGAACCTGTATTGACAAATCATCATTACCCAGGGTCCATAGTATACATCGTGGTTCATTTTTGGTGTTGTGCCTTCTACGTGTTTGGACAAATGTGTGACATGTCTCTAGCATTATAGTATGATATAGTTTCGCTGCCTGAGGAATCTTCTGTGCTCCACTTATTTACCCCTGTCTCATTACTAACCCCTGGAAACCACTATCTTTTTACTGTTTCCATAGTTTTCCCTTTTCCAGAATGTCATATAGTTGAATCATACAGGATGTAGCCTTTTCAGATTGGCTTCTTTCACTTAGTAAAATTCATTTAATGTTCCTCTAAGTCTTTTCAGAGCTTGATAGTGTATTTCTTTTTTGTTTGTTTGTTTGTCTGTTTTTGCGGTACGCGGGCCTCTCACTGTTGTGGCCTCTCCCGTTGCGGAGCACAGGCTCCGGACACGCAGGCTCAGCGACCATGGCTCACGGGCCCAGCCGCTCCACGGCATGTGGGATCTTCCCAGACCGGGGCACGAACCCGTGTCCCCTGCATCGGCAGGCGGACTCTCAACCACTGCACCACCAGGGAAGCCTGATGGTGCATTTCTTGTTAGTGCTGAATAATATTCCATTGTCTGGATGTAACACAGTTGATTTATCCGTTCACCTACTGAAGGATACCTTGGTTGCTTCCAAGTTTTAGTAATTGTAAGCAAAGCTGCTATAAACATACATGTGCAGATCTTGTTGTGGACATAAGTTTTCAACTTCTTTATGTAAATACCGAGGAACACAATTGCTGGAGCATACGGTAAGGGTATGTTTAGTCTTTTAAGAAACTACCAAATTCTTCCAGAGTGGCCATACCATTTTGCATTCCCATCAGCAGTGAACAAGAGTTCCTGTTACTCCACATCCTCACCAGCATTCGGTATAGTAAGTGTTCCAGATTTGGGACATTCTAATAGATATGTAGTAATATCTCCTTGTTGTTTTAACTTGCATTTCCCTGATTATATATAATGTGGCGCATCCTTTAAGCCATCTTAAATAAGATAGCTTATTTGCCATCTGTATATTTTTGGTGAAGTGTCTCCTAAGGTCTTTGGTCCAATTTTAATTGGGTTGTTTGCTTTCATAGTGTTGGGTTGTAAAAGTTCTTTGCATATTTTTAATAACAGTCCTTTATCAGATATGTCTTTTGGAAATATTTTCTCCCAACTGTGGCTTGTCTTCTCATTCTCTTAACATCATCTTTCACAGAACAGAAATTTTTAATTTTAATTAAGTCTAACTTATTTATTTCATGAATTGTGCCTTTAGTGTTGTGTCTAAAATGTCACTGCCAAATCCAAGGTCATCTGGACTTTCTCCTATGTTACCTTCTAGCACCTTTATAGTTTGTGTTTTGCATTTAGGTCTGTGATCCATTTTGAGTTAATTTTGGTAAAGAGTATAAGGTCTGTGTCTAGATTCATTTTTTACACGTGGAAGTCAAATTGTTTCAATACCATTTGTTGAAAAACGGGAAATTTTTCATAGAAGCTCTGTATTAACTTAGAGAAATTCACCTCTATCCTAAGTTTGCTAATAGCTTTTATCAGGAATGGAATATCAATTTTGTAAAATGCCTTAAAAAAACTGAAATGATAAGGTTTTACAAATCTACTGTGTTAGTATTGTGAATTGCATTAACTGATTTTAAATAAACTATTTCAGAATTTTTTAAAAATACACAAAAGTTGCAAAAACAGTATGGAGAGTTCTGGCATACCATTTACCAGTTTCCCCTAATGTTAACATCTTATATAACCCTGGTAAATTTGTGAAAATGAAAACATTTGCTGTGGTACATTATAATTACCTAAGCTACAAACTTTATTCACATTTCTCTTGTTTTTTTGCTGTTTCAAGATAATGCAGATATCACATAGAATTTAGCATTAACTGATATTTTAAATGTTATACCAAGATTGTATTCCTGAGATTAATTCCATTGGCTATAATAACAGCACCAATGTACTATTTTGTTGGATTCTGTTTACTAAAAGTTTGTTAAGAATTTTTACATTTATGTACATGAAAGATAATCATTCTTTAGTGTTTTTCCCTTGAAATTTATTTTTTGGGTTTCTATATCAGAGGACACTATTTCCTCTGCTTTAATTTTCTAGAATATTTTAAGCATAATTCATATATTTTTTCCTTAAAGATTTAATATGTGTGATGAATTGGGAGATTGGGATTGACATATATACATAATATGTATAAAATAGATAACTAATAAGAACTGCTGTATAAAAAATAAATAAAATAAAATTCAAAAAGAAACTTAAAAAAGTAAATGCAGGATAATTAAAAAAAATGATTTAATATAATTTCCCAGTAAGTATATCTATATATCAGTAGTGTGTCTTTTCTCTTTTCTACCTAATCACTATGATTAGAGGTTTATCAATTTTATTTATCAAAAAAAAAAGCTTCTGTTTTTATTGATTTATTCTATTGTTTTCCACTCTGATCTTTATTATTTCCTTTCTCCTGCTTATTTTGGGTCTGTTTGGCTCTTCTTTTTTTTTGTTGTTGTTCTTAAAATAATTTCTAATTTCCCTTTTTATTTCTTGTTTTACCCATGGATTATTTAGAAATGTGCTATTTGTATCCAATATTTTGAGACTTTGTCGATGCCTTTCTGCTATTCATTTTTAATTAACTTATGCTGTGGTCAGAAAACTTACTCCGTATCTTACTTGAATCCTGTTATGTTCATTCAAACTTGTTTTATGGTTCAGAATACAGTCAATCTTGGTAAATGTTCTAGGCACACATGAAAATAATGTGTATTCTGTTGCTGAGTGTATGCTTTTAAGTTCAACAACATTATTGTTTGATAGTTTTGTTTAAACTTTCAATATACTTACTACTTTTCAGTCTCTCATCCATCAGTTGTTGACAGTGGGTGTTAAAACCTCTGCTCATAATTTTGATGTTGTTATTCTTTTTTGTAGTTCTATTAGTTTTTGTTTCATGTAATTTAAATCTCTGTGTTTACATACAAAAATTTTATGATTGTAATGTCCCCTTAATGAATTAAGAACCTTAAAGTTATGAAATTCCTCCACTCTATTAATACAGCTTCATCATCTTTGATTGGTGAATATCTTTTTGCATCCTTTTACTTATGTCCTGTTTATACTGTGATTTTTAAAATATGTCTCTTTTAGGTGGCATCTATTTGGATCTTGCCTTTTAGTACAATCTTATAATTTCTGCTTTTTAACTGGGTTATTTAGATCACCATTTACATTTTATACGGTTACTGATGTGGTTGTGTTTAAAACTGCCATCTTGCAAAATGCTTTTTACTGATATCTCTTCTTTTTCACTTTTTCCTCTTTTTTCTTGTGATTACTAGAGTACTATTATGATTCCAATTCATCACCATTGTTGACTTAATTATCAACAATTTATTAGCTGTATGAATATAATAAGTAATTATATTTGCCACCTTTGGTTCATAGTACACATCTTTAACTTATTACTGTCTATCCTCAAATGATATTTAGTACTTCATATAAAGTATAAGAACCTTATTGTCATTCCTCCTATCAGTCTTTATGCTCTTGTCATACATTTATTTTCACATATATATTAAGACTCATAAATAATGTTATTATTTGTTTAAAAGCACATTATGTTTTTTGTTTGTTTTAATTTATTATATTTTTACTTTTGGTTGCGTTGGGTCTTTGTTGCGGTGCGCGGGCTTCTCATTGTGGTGGCTTCTCTTGTTGTGGCACATGGGTTTAGGTGCTCCGCAGCATGTGGGATCTTCCTGGACCGGGGCTCGAACCCGTGTCTCCTGCATTGGCAGGCAGATTCTTAACCACTGCGCCACCAGGGAAGTCCTAAAAGCACATTATGTTTTAACAAGATTTAAATAATAAGAGAAAATCATATATTTTTCTATATAGGAATGATTTCTGGTCCTCTGTTTTTTTGTTTGATCCATATTTCCATCTGGTACCATTTTTATCTCTGCCAAAAGGACCTTAACATTTTTTATGAAGAAATTCTGGTTATGTTAAATTAGCATTTGTTTTACAGAAAACTTTTTATTTGCCTTTACTTTTGGAAGATGTTCCTGATGAAAGTTTGCTATTATCCTTAACTATGTTGCCCCAATTTTTAAAAATCTGGTTCTTTTTATATTTTTCTTCTTTTCACTGATTTTGATCAATTTGATTATGATATGCTGTGGTATGCTTTTCTTCATGATTCTCTTGTATAGTGTTTGTTAATCTTTTTGGAACTGTAGATTTTTAATATTTATTAAATTTGGAAACATTCTGGCCATTCTTCCTCTCCTCTCCTTTGAGAAGTAATTATGTATATATCTTAGACCATTTAAAATTTCACACATCTCACTGATATACTTTTCTTATGTTGTTATTATTTTTCCCTCTGTATTTCATTTGGATATTTTCTATTCCTTTGTCCTCAAGATAACGTTTTTCTTCAATATCTTTTCTACCATTAATATCATACAGCATATTTTTTCATCTCAGAAATTATAATTTTTATTTCTAGAAGTTTGCTCTGTATCTTTTTTTAAACATGTTCTAAGTTTCTACTTAATATCTTACATATAGAATACCAGTTAAAGAACTCTACTGTTCTTTTCTGCTAATTCTAAATATCTGCATAACTTAAGTCCATTTCAGTTGATAGAAAATCCTCCTCATTATAATTTGTGTTTTTCTGCTTCTTTGGATACCTAATAATATTGGATTGGATGCCATACCTTGTTGGGTTCTGGGTATTTTTGTATAGCTGTAACTATTCTTAAGCTTTTCTCTAGTATGTAGCTACAGTTGACCCTTGAACAATGTGGGGGTTTGGGGCACGAACGCCTGTACAGCCGAAAATCCACATATAACTTTACAGTCGGCTTTACATTTCCAGAGTTCCACATCCTCAGATTCAACCAACTGTGGGTTGTATGGTACCATAATATGTATTTATTGAAAAAAATCCATGTATAAGTGGACCTGCACAATTCAGATCTGTGTTGTTCAAGGGTCAACTGTACTTATGAACAGTTTAATCCCTTCAGGAGTCACTTGTATGGCTTGTTAGGTAGACCCAGAGCAGAGGCAAGTCTAAGGCTAATTATAATTATGCTCCACTACTGAGGCAAGACCTTACTGAGTACTCTAATCCCTCATGAATTAGGAATTTTTCCAGTCTGTGTGTTGGTAATAAGCACTAATTTTTTTTTTTTTTAATGTGGGCCTTTCCTTGGTTTGAGTAGTTTCCTCACATAACACACTGTTTAGTACTTAGCTGAAGCTGTAAGGGGTTTCTTTGTGAAGCTCTCCCCTCCCTGTTATTTCATCCTGTAAACTCTAGCTGCCTTGATACTACCAGACACTCAGCTCCATCTTCTCATCAAAGATGAATTCTCTACCTTGGTCTTCCCCTACCTGCAACATGGGCTGGAACCTGCAACAACACAATGAGCTGGTGAAATTACAGGGCGTCCTTTAACTTGTTTTCCCATCTCACAATGATTATTATCTTTGCTGCCAATATAAAGTGTCTCAAGATTGCTGTGTCACATTTTTGTCTTGTTATTGTTCTAGGCAGGAACATAACTCTAGTACCTGTTACTCTATTTTGTCTGTAAACAGAAGTGACTTTCTAAACTAATTTTTCATTTAAACTATATTCTTTAGTTGTGCTTTCAGAAAGTAACAGTATAGTGTACTTTTCCTCAGAAGCTCATAAATGTCTTCATAAATCTAATTATTTTAATATTGTATTTGAGTTTGAATTTATTTTTCCCTCAGTAATTGGAGATGAAGAGCTATTATCTTACCATTATCAGTATAGCTAATGAGAAATAAATACACTGTTAATCTAATTTTTACTCCTATGTAGACAATTTACTGTTTTATCTGTGATCCTTTTTGAATGTTTTCTTCAAACTTGATGTGCAGAGATTTTACTATATTTTCTTTCTTTGTTTTTTTTTTCCTTTTCCCCCCTTGTTTTGTGTTTGTTTAATTTTTGTTTCTGAGCTTTTAATCCTTCTCAGTGGATCCTTAAGGTTTGAGAACTTTATTTCTGACATTATTTCTTCAGATATTTCTCTCACCTATTTGTCTGCTTCCTCACTTTGTAATTACTATTAGATATTGAAACATTTAGCTTTATATTCCATGGTTTTATATTTCATTCTATACTTGCTATATTTTGTATCTCTCTAGAATATTTTGGAAGAATTTCCCAGCTAAGGGTTTCAGTTTGCTCTATTGCAACTTAGGACTTGGTCTTGATTTGTTATCTCTTCTTGTTACAATTTGAAATTCTATCACACTCAACAGAGCAGACATATTTAATGCCCTTTTAAAATTGGTCTATTAATGGTTCCAGTGAAACTATACGTTCTCCTGTTTGTGGAGTCTCTTATCTGTCTTCAAATCCTGTTGATTCTTGGATTTGCACTGACTCTCAGTAGCAGAATCCTCAAACATTTGATGATCTTGCTAAAGATCCTGAATATACTGTTGGGTTGGTTGTTGTGATTCAGCAGCTTGTTGTGGGATTTGGGAAACACTATATTTCTGAGGATTGTCAGTTATTACCAGCCCTACACTAATTTTCTGACCATGAAATCCACACACACTGTCTTATTATGGCAGTGATAAATTTCCATTTGTGCTTGCCATCAGAAGTTTAGGTGAGAGCATGCGATTTTTTCAAATTGCTCAAATATTCCAAATACTATGTAAGAAATTTTAAATCTATAATATGATCTCTGAGTATTCCATATTAAACCTATCATCCAATAAATTATTTCATACTAATGCATTGGGGGAAAGTTTTCTCCACTATTGTTTTTTCATCAGTCAAACAGAGGCATCATTTTATCCCACAGAAATTTCTCAAAATATTTGTCTTGTCGATGATAAGTAAGTGATAGTGAGAATACATGTCCTTTAATTTCAAACGAACTGGCTAGATCTCTGCTATCTTGATCTCCTTTCTATAAGCATGATTCCTTACCATTGTTAAGGATTATAAATAAAATGCCTAATTTAGCAATATGATATTTTAAAAGTAATCTTACGTGTATTGGTACAAATACAAAATTCAGTGTACAATAAAATTATTGTGCCAAAACAAAAAAACAAATTAAAAAAAGAAGTATAATATTAATGAAGTAAAACGATATAGTTATAGTTAGTTTTAGTATTTTTATTAGATGCCAGATATGTGTCTCATGACTAACATTTTCTTATCTATTGCATAAAATGCAAAATATTACTCAAGAAGAAATCTAACTCCCTGATCAATCTGTAAATGTGTGTGTGGGGGGAAACCAGAATATAATCAAATTTGTTAAGAGACAGAACTTAATGATTGGAACTACTAAAAGGAAAGGATCATTACATAAGTGATACAGTTGCTAATTAAAGCTACAATGGCAATCATATTACAATATACAAATGTATCAAATAAATGTTGCACACCTTAAATTTGCACAATGTCACATGTCAAATATTTCAACAAAACCAAAACAAACAAAAAAAGAAAAAGAAGAAGAGCAGTACTGGTGCTGGTCAGCTGCAAATTGAAACACTTGGCCAAATTCAGTCTGCTGCCAGTTTCTGTAACACAGCCACACCCGTTCATTTACATATTGTCTGAGGCTGCCTTCACACAGTAAAGGTGGAGCAGAGTAACTGCCACAGATACCATGGCCCACAAGCCCCGAATGTTTCTGACTTTAAAGAAAACCTTTGCTCACTGCTGGCCCTGGCTACACAGCTGCATCTCCCCATTTCTTGAGTGTAATGAAGGGCAATATTAGAAGCCCAAGGGCAACTGTCACTGCTCCTACCCAAGAAAACCTGTAAGCTATGAAAGCCCTTTGTGAATAGATTTACAAAGAGCCAACCCCTGTTACAGCCATTTAATACAAATTACTCTACAAAATGTTTGAAAAGGTTTTGATTTTTTAAATTCAAGTCAATATCAGGGTGACATAAAATTTCCTTTAATTCCTCTGTATTTCTACATCTCTTTGAAAATTAGCAATGCATTTGGATTAATGATAAAAAAAAGAAAAATTATAGCTTCACCATTCTTACATATAGATATTTAATAATGTTGGCTACTTCTATGGCTTTTCTTACATCTTAGTATTTAAAGTTCACTGACGTGGTAAAAAAAAAATAATACAAAACATACACAAAGAAAGTAGTAGCAGTAACAATTTTCTATATGTGCAGCAGGATTTCACAAAATTACCTCACTACCAACTTCTCTAGTTGTAATTTAGTGAGAGAAAATGATCATAGATGTTGTTCAAGGATTTGAACTACTAATCAGCTAACTTATGGTGTATTGCTAAAACTAGTGAAAATTTCATGTCAGAAAAATGCATAAAATTTTTAAACATCAATAAAAGTGACAATATACTCCAGGTTTTATTCCTTAATATCTCTTCTTTTCTATTTTCAACAGTGGATTTAATAAAGAAAGTATTAAAACAGTCAACTTCCATGCTAGGAAGCATAGTCTATGTACATGGAAAAGGAAGCATTTTGGAATAGTATAAATCATATAAACATTGACCTTCCTGACTTCAAAAACGCAGGTTGAATTTACTGAAGGAACCAGGTACACCTAAGAAACACAGTAAGCTTAATGAAAGCAGCTGAGTATAAAAAGCTCTTACCATGGACAAGATTTTAAATAATACAAAAAAATAATAAATTGCAGACATGTAACTATAAAACTTAAATGTTATTTTATTTTATTAAATAACTGTCATATTCCTAATACTTATATGGAAGTACACATATTCACAAGACCATGTGACACAGATCCTAACTATATCTGATTTATAAAGTAGTGAAGTAATGTCCACCACCTGCCATATAAGCTGTATGTATTTACAAAATATAAAACGGGTATCACACAAATGGTAGTTTGCTTCTGGACTGATCAATCAGAAAAGTGTGTAGTACTTAAGCACTTACATAGATTAAATACATAAAATGGACATGAAACAATTTATTCATTCACTGAAAAATATTTATTGAGAGATTATAGTGTGCCAGGCACCATTTAAAATAAGTAAAACAGGAAATAAAACAGACATAATCCCTGATCTTATTGGTATTCCTTTCAAGTCTATTAAGTGCATTGGCATTGCAATGGAAATAGGTAAATGCCACTGTCAAGTAACACGTTTGGATAAAAATGTAAAGTAAAATTTTATTCATGTTTATCTATAAAAATTAATTGCAAACTATTTTACATTTTTACAAAATTCTTACTTTAAATTTATGTTTTAAAATATGTTATATATGTGTTAAGCATATAATTATATGCTTAACATATAATTAAGTCTAATATACAATTTACATAATATGTAAAATTAACACATAAAATATATTTTATTATAAATATTGTCACTATATTTTATTTCAAAGAAAAATTATAGATTTTCTTGTTTCATGGATATGTATATGTGTTTTTAGTTGCTGTGGCTATGGTCAAATACAAAATCTAGAACAAAGACTGGAGCAAGATAACATTAATGAATGAAAAGCATGTCTACATTATTTTTATCAACTACTCATATTTTAGTTTACTTATACCAATGTTTTATTGGCTACTTAGGATTATTTCTCTAACTTTATTAAGCTCTAATATTCTATATTTCACAAAAAAATTACAGAAATTCTTCTAAATATTTTCATAAAAATAATTTTTGAAAAGATAGTATTACATTAGTTGATAAACTTCACAGCATACTCTAAACAGGACACAAGTCTTTAATCAGCAAGTTTACCTTTTATTATTCCATTACCACCTGGCATTTCAAGGTCTCACTCTTGCCTATATAATTTATTTTCTCTGAATGTAGAAAGGAGAAGCATCATCACCAAACTTGCTCATGCATGAGCTCATTTCCCTTCAATTATCAAATTTAATACAGACATACCTCATTTTATTTCACATTGCTTTATTGCACTTCGCAGATATTGTGTTTTTTACAAACAGAAGGTTTATGGCAACCCTGTGTTATCAGCGCCATTTTTCCAACAGCATTTGCTCACTATGTATCTCTGTGTCAAAATTTGATAATTTTTATAATATTTCAAACATTTTGATTACTATTATATTTGTTATGGTGATCTGAGACCAGTGATCTTTGATTTACTGTGGTAATTGTTTTGAGGTGTCATGAGCCACATCCATTTAAGACAGTGAACTTAATTGCTAAATATTAATTGTGTTCTGACTGCCCCACTGACTGTCCACTCCCATCTCTCTCCCTCTCCTCTGGTCTCCTTATTCCCTGATACACAACATTAAAATTAGTCCAGTTAGACCTCAAAGTGTTCAAGTGAAAGGAAGAGTTGTACATATTATCTTTAAATCAAAAGCTAGAAATGATTAAGCTTAGTGAGGAAGGCATGTCAAAAGCCAAGACAGGCCAAGCTAGGTCTTGTGCTGAACAGATAGCCAAGTTGTGAATGCAGAGGAAACACTCTTCAAGGAAAGTATAAATGCTGCTCCAGTGACCACATGAATGATAAGAAAGCAAGACAGTCTTATTGCTGATATAAAGTTTTAGCAGTCTGAAGAGAAGTTCAAACCAGCCACAACATTCCCTTAAGCCAAAGCCTAATCCAGAGCAATCTTAACTCTCTTTTATTCTGTGAAGACTGAGAGAGATGAGGAAGCTACAGAAGAAAGATTTAAAGCTAGCAGAGGTTGGTTCATGAAGTTTAAAGAAAGTTTAAGGAAAGAAGCCATATCCGGAATATAAAAGTGCACGGTGAAGCATTATATATTGTTGATACATTAGAAGATTCCAGTTATCCAGAATATTTAACAAAGATAATTAGTGAAAGTGCCTACACAAAGCAACAGATTTTCAACGTGGATAAGAAAGACAGCCTTTTATTGGAAGAAGATGCCATCTAGGACTTTAATAGCTGGAGAGGAGAAGTCAATGGCTGGCTTCAAAGCTACAAAGCTGACTCTCTTGTTAGGGGCTAATGCAGCAGATTAGCCCCTAAGAAGAGGATGACTTTCAGCTGAAGCCAGTGCTCAGTTAACGTTCCAAAAATCTTAGGGCCTTGAAGAATTATGCTAAATCTACTCGGCCTGTGCTCTAGAAATGGAACAACAAAGCCTGGATGACAGCATATCTCTTTATAGCATGGTTTACTGACTATTTTAAGCCCCTGTTGAAACTTCATGTTCTGAATAAAAAAGATACCTTTCAAAATATTCCTGCTCACTGACAATGCACCTGGGGACCCAAGAGCTCTGATGGAAATGTACAATGAGATTAATGTTTTTATGCCTGCTAACACAATGTCCATTCTGCAACCCATGGATCAGGAAGTAATTTTCACTTTCAAATCTTATTCTTTAAGAAATACGTTTCATAAAGCTATAGCTGCCATAGTGATGCCTCTGATGGATCTGGTTGAAGTCAATTGAAAACATTCTGGAAAAGATCCACCATTCTAGGTGCCATTAATCACATTTGTGATTCATGGGAAGAGGTCAAAATATCAATATTAACAAGTATTTGGAAGAACTTGATTCCAGCTTCCATGGATGACTGGGGGTTTCAAGAATTCATTGGGGAAGTAACTGCAGATGTGGAAAATAGCCAGAGAACTAGAATTTAAAGTGGAATCTAAAGATGTGACTGAATTACTACAACCTCATGATAAAACATTAATGAATAGGGAGTTGCTTCCTATGGATGAGCAAAGAAAGTGGTTTTTTGAGATGGAATCTAATCCTGATTAAGATGCTATGAAGATTGTTAAAATGCCAACAAAGGATTTAGAATATTATGTAAATGTAGATGATAAGCCAGTAGTAGGGTTTGAGAGGATTGACTCCAGTTTTCAAAGAACTGCAGGTAAAATACTATCAAACAACGTTACATGCAACTGAGAAATCGCTGGTGAAAGGAAGAGTCAAATCAATGTGACAAATTTCATTGTTGTCTCATTTTAAGAAATTTCCACAGCTGCTCCAAACTTCAGCAACCACCACCATGATCAATCAGCAGCCATCGACATCAAGACAAGACTTTCCACCAGCAAAAAGATTAAGACTTTCTGAAGGCTCAGATGATGGTGTGTATTTTTTAGCAATAAAGTATTTTTAATATAGGTATGTACATTAATTTTTAAGTATAATGCTATCCACATTTAGTAGACTACAGTGTAGCGTAAACATAATTTTTATATGCACTGGGGAACCAAAAAACTTGTGTCACTGTCTTTATTGAGATAGTCACTTTAGTGTGGTGGTCTGGAACCCAACATTGTAATATGTTTGCAGTATCCGTCTACATTTTCATAATAGTCTATAATGTACCAGGTATTGAACTGAGCTCCAGGATAACAAGGGTTACAGTAAACATCTATACTTTAGAAGATTATGATTTCATAGTAAAATATACATTTCAGACTTTTTATGGTACAGGTGGTTAAGTTACAACTTGATCCACTCCTAATTATAAAAATCATAAAATTTGTAGTATTTTAGGTCTGGCTTCTTTCATCGAGGATAATGTTTTTTGAGATTTATCGATGTTGTCTACTGTGTTAATAGATTTATTTATTTACTTTTATTGCTGAGTAGTATACCATTATATGGATACCCTACTTTGTGTTTATCTATTCATTAGTCATTGGGAGATTGATTTGTTTCTGGTTTTTGGATATTATATATAATGTTGATATGAACTTACACATACATGTCTTTATGTGGACATAGGTTTTTATTTTTCTTTGGTAGATAGATTGAGCCTAAGGGAAAATTACTAAATCATATAGTAAATATGTATTTAACTTTCTAAGAAATTATTTTTCAAATTGATTTTAATATTTTTATATCCCTACCAATAATGTATGAAATCTTGGCTTCTTTAAATTGTTGATAATATTTGGTATTGTCAGTTTTTTAGATTATCACCATTCCAGTGGGTATTAGTGATATTTCACAGTGATTTAATTTATGCTTCCCTAGTGACTAAAAATGTAGAACTTCTTTTCATGTGCTTAATATATATTTGTATGTCTTCATTAGGGAATTATCAGTTCAAACGTTTTGCCCATTTCCTATTTAGATTGACTGGTCCTCTTATGATTGAGTTGAGTTATATTGTAGATATATGTACTTTATCAGCCATATGATTTGCAAATATGTGCTTTATCTGTGACTTGACTTTTCATTTTCTTAATGGTGCCATTGGAAGAATCAAAATGTAGGTTTGTTAGCATACTCAAAGTTCAGCCACTTCTCAAGACTGACTTCTTTCACTCTATGCCAAGCTCCTTCAAGTCCTCTCTGGGCATGCACACAGCTTTTTCATTAACCAGGGATGTGTGGATGGCTTTATATAGCCATTCTGCTGAGCTCTCAATTCCAAAATCTTTTTAATCTTTTAAATTTGGACTCATTCTGTTTTAAATCTTTTTCTCCAAAAAGAAAATTTAAATTTTGTTTTTTATTATTCCTACATCTCATACTTATCTTACTTTTAATAATCTAATCATTTCTTTATTACTTTTATATAGTGTCAATTTGTTCCATCTATGATAGATGATGTAATCTATATGCTTCCTTCTCACTCTTCCTACTATACCTTTCTCCCCGTTCTTGTTCATTATTATTATTTTTTGTATTACAGTAGCTTATAATGTTTATGTTATATATTGGAAATTAGTTCTATGTTTAAATGAATTAAAAAAACAGACTTTTAATCATGCTTTCACTTTTCACATCTTGGTTGGTAAAGCTGATCCTATTTTATTACTATTACTTATTTTATTAATTTTTTGTGACAGGATTATTGGAACTATGTTCTCTGTGAGTGTCTGCATGCTTGAAAATATGTCTCTTTCCTTTATAAGTGGATGATGGTTTAGATGCTTTGCACGGCGTTTGGGTCCCATTTTTTCCCCAGAAGATTTGTAGGCTTCAAAATGTCCATATATTACATGTTGCTTTATAGAAGTTTTAAACCAGTTCAATTATTTTATCCTTTTGTAGGTTATTTCTTTTGTTGGGAGGCGAGGTAGAGGGTTTAGAAGTCTGTATAATTACTACCCTTTGAACTGCCTTTGTTCAGCTACCATCAATATTAATGGGTCAATATTAGTTTTTTTTCTCATGAATTCTTTCCTTTCAAATTTTAGACTGAAAGTTCTTTTTAATATTAATGTAGTTTTATTAAGTTAAATTTTGAAAACACTTCTCTTTCACTTGTTCTTTCTCTTGTTTAGGGCATTAGTTATTGTATTGAATCTTCTTTTTCTACTTTCTGTTTTTCATTTTTCACTAATTATTAATATTTTTAACTTTTATGTTCCACAGTATTGTTTTATGAAACATATGCAAACCAATGGTTTTAAACTTCATAGAATTCTTTCATGTTTTTCATCAATATTTTCTTATTTCAATAAATCTATGTTGATCAAAAGTTTCACTTTGAATACATTTTAATTATGACATTATATCTGTTGTTTCTCACATACAATTTTTTTTGTTTATTTTGCCTAGTTAACATTTTTGAACAATATATTCATCCTTGAAAATCAGAATTTTTCTTTATTGTCCAACCATTTGATGATGGATACAGTGGTATAGTGACCAAAGGAATGTGCATTAGTAGTATTAAGCTCAAGATTTGGTCTGTTGCCCACCTTGAAATTTTTAGTCTCTCTTCATCCTTAGTGAAATAAAGTGGAGTACTAGAATGATTAAAAATGATAATATAAGTTATTTAAAAGACAAATTAAATTTAAGCAAGTTAGTGATGACTTCAGCAAAGGTATCTGCCTACTACAATGGAAAGAATAGAGAATATATGAGCCATATTTTGGTAGCGTCTTTTAGATAAGATATTTAAGACAATTTTTGAAACAATGAGAAATATCTGTTAGAGAAAGTTGGAAGTTGTAGAGGAATGACTAATATTATAGAAGAGTAAAAGGACATGAAGGATTCAGAGGCAGCAAGAATTGTACTTAGTTTCCCAAGTTGCAAATCAAATTGGACAAATAAAATCAAAACACAATAAAATAATGACAGTTACAAATAAAATATCATTGCATCCTGTTGTTTCCATAGACTTTTTTACAAAAATTTAAGTAAAATAAATGTGTGTAGGTAAAATGAAATTTTGAATGCACTTCAACAGTTAGAGCATTTCTGAGCTATGTGTGTAGAAGTGAAACAATCCATGCAAATTTATATGCAAATTTGTATGCTTACATTTTAAAATGCTAATTAATTGCAAACGAGCTCAGTAATTACCTAAACTAATTTTGTAAATTCTGTGCACATATAAATGCATGGCAATGACAAGGAGAGCTATTCTCCAAATAATTGGCATGTTGACAGTCCCTAATCCAAATATCATTTTTTATTGATCACAAATTAATATTAATTGAAACAAATTAGATGGCAATATATAAAAATAGAGAACTTGTTTTAACATTTTTAAAAAACAAATATGTGCCTGAATTGGTCAGAAAATCTATGAGTTGGATACAGAGGATTTGGGATTTTCTGGGAGCCATACACATACCTTGTAAATATGAAATAAATTAAACTCGACTAGTGAGTTATATTTCATGACAGAACCCTTTCATATATAAATGTGAAGGATAAAACCGAAAAGTAAAAATGCATTGCTGACTCCTTTGCTTTTGGGTATATAATTACTTACTGCTCTATTATTCCAAATTCATTAGCTATTCATAGGTAGATTGCTCATTGAAATGAATACATTTGTTATTGATTAGTATCATATATCTTGTAATTTTTTTGTCTCTGAAATTTACTACCAGGTAATGAATAAGAAAATTTCTTTTCCTGTCTCACTTTCTTCTAATAGTTTTAAAACTATTTTTGCTGAACACATACATATCCTTCTACATTCCCCTACAGAATAAATATAAAACATTTGACATTTTGTTAATTTCCACCCTTAGTGCTATGTGGATAGCTGATATTAATATGATGAATCTCTAAACAGACACTTCCACTGAAATTACTCTAAATTTTTTTTTTTTTTTTTTTTTGCTCCGCGGCATGTGGGATCTTCCCGGACCGGGGCACGAACCCGCGTCCCCTGCATCGGCAGGCGGGCTCTCAACCACTGCGCCACCAGAGAAGCCCACTCTAAATGTTTTTAAGTGAACTCAAAATTGGAAATACAATGTTTATAAAGCTATTCCATGACACATTTTATATCAGAAGAAACTAGGTAGAAAATATCACTGTAAATCTGTTCAGTTTTGCTATATTATTTTAAAGTTTTAGACAGTTGCTATTATTGTTTCTATATTTTGAAAGCATCAATAATTTTGTATGAGTTTTCTTGAGTACACAAGCATCACATCCTACGTTGGCTTACTATAGGTTTTAATATAAATTAGGCAAAAAGGAAAGAATAAACTGCTGAAGCATTTGGTTGTCATAATCATATAGAGAATATATAGAGACAAAGACAGTCTCTTTTTTGAATGCATAAAATCATGTATAGTAGTTTATTTTTTTTTAAAATGGAAATCCAGTTTTATATAGGGGATTCTGGAAATATTGGGAAAACATCAGAGTTATAGAATCTAATCTATAATATAACCCTTACTCTACAGGTGAGAAAATGCAGTTTATCTGAAATAATATACTACCTACTTCCTCCTATTCCCCCATAAAGAAAACAATGAAATTGAGAGCCATTGGATATTTATTAAGCCAAATCCTTTGATGTCTAGGATTATAAGTGTTTGCTCAGAGGATTCATATTTATGTGTACTGCAGATGAAACATTTAATGATGAAAATTTGGGAGAAGCAGTTTTAAATGCCCCTGGAAATGGTGTTCAGGATACTGGTAGCCTTGGCCAACTCTAATAAATCTGGTAAATATTTATGCATATTCCTCCAGATTGAACAGAGACACAGTTTTAGAGAACTATATTTATGAGGAAAAAAAAGATGATTATTCCTAGTGTGAAAACAGTGAAGATTCTCTTGGGAGTTACTATAGATCCTCATAAATATGTTCAATATAGCCTCACAATTTTAAGGCGATAGAGATAGCTTAGTAACTAAGGATCTTCCTAGAAAAGGGCTCCATCTGGAAGCTTTAAATTTTGGTGATTTCCTCTTATATTTAATTTTTCAACAGTCCCAAAGTAAAATGGAGTAATCTATGGTATTACTCCATTCAGTATTCAGCCTTCTGAAGTGACATTATAGAGACCTGAAGATCATAGTATTCTTCATACAACTGGCATATACCTGAAAGAACCATGTCATATGGAGGAATTCCAGGTGGGGCAAAGGGAACTTCTTTAGCATTGCTGGAAGTGACAGAGGTGGGCATACTACGCTGTGGAGCAAGTTGTAAGTGGAAATCCCTGGAAGCCAGATGATCAAAATTTTCCTCTTACCTCTGTTTATATGAAGAAGTAAACCTAAAACGGAAGTTGGAGGAGGGAGAGAGGGTGAAAGCTAATGGTTCTAAGGCACATTAATAAAGAAAGATATCTTGAGAACCTATATTGTGGAGAGCTTTAAACATGACACTATTTGGGGAGAATATAGAAGAAAGAAGTTGACTTAGTTTGTCATTTTATTAACAGGAGACTATTAGTTGTCATTTTCTTGTTTTACCATCATAATATCATTAATATTCACATGAAGACTTTGAATAATTGCAATATCATGAAGTGCTTTGGCACAATCAAAGGGAGACTAACTAGATCATGCTCAGTATAATTCTAGTGCTACATTGTCAATTTTTATTTTTTGAAAAAATAAATGCATTTTATTATTTGTTATTCAGAATTTTTATTTAAGATGATTACATTATATCTTAATTATGTGTTATTTATAATCAGAATCTTGTAAACAGGAATTTAACAGAAAATCTGCATGTTATGTAAGTAATACTAAATGTAATTGTCATTGCAGAATTTTCTGCAAAAGAATCAGTCAGTTTGGTGAAAAATCAGTTAAGCAAGTACTTTTATTGCCTATTTAATGAGCCAATAGTGTAACTCATTTGTGTGGTATAGACTTATAATTAAATATTTGGAGACTAATATGTAAAGAGAAGAAGCATGTATGTTTGAATTTTAGTACCTTCACTTAAGAAATATTTATAATTTTTCTTTTTCTTCTTCTATATACATATAATGGAACATATCTCTCAGTTTTATTGTAAAATTACATTAAAAGATGCATATGAAGTTTGACACATAATAGTTGTTTAAAACTTTTTCTTCCTTATTCCTCTTTATCCCTAAACAAGCATTTAGACAAGATATTTAACCACAAAGAAAGTGCTGCCATTGTTGGTAACACATTATTCAGTGAAGTCTTCTCCCTCATTTTTTCCCTTACATATACTTATATCACTTATCTCATCACAGGCATAGCTCAGAAATAGTGAGGTTTTTGTTCCAGACCATTGAAATAAGGCAAATATCAATAAAGTGAGTCTCAAATTTTTTGGCTTCTCAGTGCATATAAAAGGTATGTTTACACTATACTGTAATCTATTAAGTAGGTAATAGCATTATGTCTAAAAAATGTATATATCTTAATTCAAAAATGCTTTATTGCTAAAAATTACTAACCATGATCTGACAACACAGAGTTGCCACAAACCTTCAATTTGTAAAAAATGCAATTAACTGCTAAGCACAATAAAGTAAAGCACAACTAAACACTTAAAAATTATTGATGCTTTCAAAATATAGAAACACTCATTCTCCATTGAGATGCCTTTTGCAACCTACTCTTCCTCTACTCTTTGACCACTGAAACTCATTTTTTGAAGAAGATATGGAGATAGGGCAGTATAATTAAAATATCTGATTATAGTAAGATTTGGCTTCTTATTGTTATTCAGTCCTTTTCATTGATTACAGACTATATAAGGAGAATTTAAGTAAACCTAACATACCCTATGCCAAATCCTTTTATTTTGTGTGTTTTTTAATTTAATAATGTATCTTTCTATTTGTAAAAATGTAGATAGACACAGATACTCTTGTATAAATGCTATATAAGTTTTTTATTCTTCTGCCCTATTTCCTGCTGTAACACTTAACTGGTTCTTAAAATATTCTGCCATATTGGGACTTCCCTGGTGGTGCAGTGGTTAAGAATCCTCCAGCCAATGCAGGAGAGACATGGGTTCGGTCTCCGGTCCGGGAAGATCCCACATGCTGCTGAGCAACTAAGCCCGTGTGCCACAACTACTGAGCCTGTGCTCTAGACCCCGCTAGCCACAAATACTGAGCCCATGTGCCACAACTACTGAAGCCCGTGCATCTAGAGCCCATGTTCTGCAACAAGAGAAGCCACCGCAATGAGAAACCTGTACACCGCAATCAAGAGTAGCTCCCGCTCGCCACAACTAGAGAAAGCCATTGCACAGCAACGAAGACCCAGCACAGCCAAAAATGAAAAATTAATAAATAAGTAAAATTTATTTAAAAAATTCTGCCGTATATATTCATTAACGTGCCGAAAAATAAGGAATAAAATGCAGAGCATCTTGACAGAAGAATTGGGAGAATTTTTGGTATTATGTGAAAAAAAGAGAGTAGTCAGCTACGATTTCAAGGAAATGAATTTGTATTGTTAGTAAAAAAAATACTATCCAGAGTTCTAGAGTCTCAAACTACTAACTTTGGAATTCAATGCCTTTATTATAAAGAAGCAATAAAGTTGTAGGAATTTCGTTCAGATTCTGTCATATTATTTTGATTATCCTCAGTAATGGTAATGTCTTAATTCTTTTGATAGTAATTTATAATTGTAAATATCTCAAACTCATTCAAATTTTCACCTAAACAAAAAAATAAAAATAAAAATTCTCACCTAACAATCAAGGTATATGGTTTCTGGTGAAATTTGTGGTATAATTAAAAATAATGGGATTGTTTTACAGAAGGTAATACCAAAAGAGTTGTTTCAATCTATACCAATGTTATTCAGTATTTAGGGAGCTCCCCACATACACTGACTGGTTCTTATGACAACACTAGTTTAGATATATGAAACATTAAAATTATTGAAAATTATAGTCCTGTATTTATGTGCATATTATTGGAAATCAAAAGGCATGCAAGTCTTTGTGTAGTTGACTGTGTTATATTAATGCTTACAAAATAACTGAATGATTTGCCTGAGTATTAGCTAATATAATCAAAGTTTAAACCATTTTCTTGAACTTTTAACATCATTTTTTCTCCATGTCTTAGAAAACACTTGTTATATGCCTTCAACATAAACATATTTCTTTCCAGAAAAAATCCTCTGGCCCCCTGATTTGGTTTAAGAGACAAATATGTGCAGTCATAACATACTCTAATTCTCCTTCATAGTCATATGATATATGACAACTTTTGCAGTTGATTCTTTAAATAACTTGTAACCCTATAGTGCCTGGTATGGTGCACCATCTTGATCTTCTACTAATAACCCAATTGTTAGGGTATTGAGTATTGATGACCTATGCTTGCACTCCTTTGTTGAAGGTAGCTGCCTCACACGTTTTCATCTGGTCAGTAAGGCAATATAAAACATGTTCCCCTTGCCTCTATGGAGAACATTTCTAAAGGGCTATTTTAGCTTCACCACTCTCTGTGGGACTGACTGAGGCCACTATAGCAGCTGCATCACAGTTCAACATCTCTCTCTGACCAAGTTTGCTTCAAACGAGAGCACTTCTCATGAAACCTCCTGCATGCAAATCTCAGAGTCTGTTTTCTAAGAACACGAACCTAAGGCATTTCTTTCAGCAGGGTCCTAGGAAGCAAGCACTGATATATAATTGTGCAGTTGGACCACTCACCACCAGCTGGCAGTGAGGGCCACATCACTGGTAGTATGGTGAATATGGATAAATCCTGGAATTATCCTGCAATGTCATTATAATTTTCATGAGTATAATATGGTGAATTAAAATAGGATACCAGTGGAGGTTAATTCACTGATGAGTGTAACATATCAGGCCTTTGAGAGGTATAGAAAAAGTAATTATAAGTAAAATTAATTATAATAAGGATGACATTTGTTAGTTGTTGTGGGGACAGTCAATGCATTGGAGGATGACAGAGAAAGTCTGAGGGTGATCGACCGCCAATTTAGGTGAAGTGTAACAGCCATAGGATGCCTTTAGCAGCATGTGAAACATTTCACACCTCAATTATAGGGTACTAAAAGCTGTGAGTTGAGCCCAGTACTTAATTGGGGAGAAGCAGAGCTCTAAGAAGAGATTAATATTTTATTAATTTAAGTCTGTTATGCCAGTGTCAGAGGACTGTTTGTATAGAATTGTAAACTTGCAATATCAGATGGACATCCCTGAATTAAAGCACTTGAGAATCTCGAATCACAGTTCCTACTACCTCTTCTTGGCCTATAAAAATTACCCAGTCCTTTTAGTTGAAGGCTGACTCTTGCTGAGGACAAGATAACCACCTTTGCCTTGTCAAGCAATAAAAATACTTATTAGGGTTTATCCCTATCTCTCTTCCTAGCTATGAAACTAGTAGTTCAATTCATACCATTACCTAAGAGATAAAAAGCACTATACTCTATTGGAGTTGCAGGAGCCTGACAAGTATATAGGAGAATGGATATTAAGTTTCCTGGATTAAGAGTAGGATGTAACATAAAGTTTAATAAGGGACCGATTATCATTTTGGGAGCACTGTCTTTGGATACGAAATTTAAAACTTTGTCAGGGATCCAGAGGTGGAAGTAGAATCAAGAGAGAGATCTGCTTACATACAGCTGTTTTGATTCTTGAAAGCCTGGAAATAGTAAAGATCTATACTAATTGAAGTAGATATTCCAAGACTTCCATGGAAGCCAGTGAAAATTTACAATAAAAAGCTCAGAAAAATGGGCAGGATATCTCAGAAGGCTGAAAACATACAAGCCAAATATATTCTGTGTGATGGTATAGAAATCACTCTATTTACCAGAGTGAGAAGAAATGTGCTGGTGAGAAGTGTACTAGTATCTCTGAGAAGCTCAGTGGTGCCTTCTCTTTGTAGTTCATGGCTAGGAGAGGCTGTTTAAGAAGTGGGTCCCCTAAGAGTAAAGGTGAACATAGGATTCCTATATAACAACATCCATATAGTGGCCTTTAACCATCAGTAACAAGGTAGAGGCTATTATTTTAATAAGTGGCAATGACAGAATGGCAGCCAGAGGGTTTGTCTTGTACAGAGCTATCAAGATAGCTACTAGGCTATGGTGTCCCTAGGGAAGAGACAGAAGGGTAGCAACAAAGGAATTTTTTAACATGCACAAGAAAAATAAAGATGACTCAATTTATAAAATAAACCAGGATAGTAAGAACAGTGGCAGCAGTGAAAAGTTACAATATCTTGCCTACTTTCTAGTCCTGAATATATTTTCAGTTCTGGAACCCATCATCAGATGGAAAGTCTGAGTCCTTAGGAAGGAGGACCCTGCATCACTATAGAAAATGCATATAATAACTCCTTCCCAATCCTTTCTCAGAGAGACTTATGTTCATTAATGAGTAATATAGTGGGGACAAGAAAAAAGTGGTATTTTGTGGAATATTGGATAATGGGTCTAATCTATCTTTAATGTCCAGGGACTTAACACATCACTGTGGCCTCCTGTTAGAATGGGTCATGTAAGGGGTACATAATAAATTGACTCCTGGACCAGGTCTAGCTCACAGTTGTTCTCCTGTATCTTCAAATCAAACCAGTGGTAATGTGCCTGGTCTAAAATACTTGACTGAGCCCACACATTGTTTTCTCGGCTTGTCAGATAATAACTACTATAGTGGGAAAACTCAAGAATAAATCTCTAAAATTGTCCACCTTATAGGCCAAGATATTAAATAAAAAATTATATCAAGACTTCTGCTTCAAACTATGAAGGCTCATTTTTAGGGAGATTGTCCTCTCTTCATAAACAATTAGAAAACTAGAAAAAAAGTATGTGAAACAGCAGCGTTCAAACATTGAACTAGAGTCAGCGCAGCACTTTGTCCCCTAGAGAAAGAAACCAATAATGTGAGCCCTAAATTTTACCTTGCATACTGCTTGGAGATAGCTTCATGGTTGCAATAAAGGGAGAAGAAACCCAAACAGCACCCAAAGACCTGAGTTGGATGGACAGAGAGAAGCCAAAGCAGTTAGGATCCGTGGAACAGAATATCAGTGATTAGAGACCTGTACACAGAAAATTTGGAGATCTGAAGAGGAATCGCCTAGGTTATTTTTCTGTGTATTGATTTGCTCTTGTATATGGTGATACTTTTTGAGGCTGGAAAAGACCTACTAGAAAACAACAGCGTGAATAATTGCCCAAGCTCATATAAACTAAAATTATTATAAAGAAGATGTGGCACATATATAAAATGGAGTATTACTCAGCCATAAAAAGAAACGAACTTGAGTTATTTGTAATGAGGGGGGTGGACCTAGAGTCTGTCATACAGAGTGAAGTAAGTTAGAAAGAGAAAAACAAATATCGTATGCTAACACATATATATGGAATCTAAAAAAAAAAAAAAAAGGTTCTGAAGAACCTAGGGACAGGACAGGAATAAAGACTCACACGTAGAGAATGGACATGAGGACACGGGGAGGGGGAAGGGTAAGCTGGGACGAAGTGAGAGAGTGGCATTGACATATATACACTACCAAATGTAAAATAGATAGCTAGTGGGAAGCAGCAGCATAGCACAGGGAGACCAGCTCTGTGTTTTGTGACCACCTAGAGGGGTGGGATAGGGAGGGTGGGAGGGAGACTCAAGAGGGAGGAGATATGGGGATATACGCATAGGTATAGCTGATTCACTTCTTATACAGCAGAAACTAATACAACAATGTAAAGCAATTATACTCCAATAAAGATGTTAAAAAAATAAAAATAAAAATAGAAAAAAATAAAATAAACTTTATATATGTCATTATAAAAAAAACTAAAATTATTCATGTTTCCAAGAGTCAGAGTAGAAAGTCCTTGTAATAAAAAGGGATTAGGTAGAGTACTCAGATGTATGCCTTCATTGAGGAGCCCTAAAGTAGTCTATTCTGTGTACTAACAAAGCTTAAAAATAAAATCATAGAGGATCAAACTAATCTGTAAGTGGACTGCATACCAAAACAAAGCCCAATACTCTTAAAAATGCTACAAATTTCAGTAATCACAATATAAAATTCACAATTTCAGACATCCAATAAAAAATGAGAAGGCAGTCAAAAAAAACAGAAACATATGACCTGTAACCAGGAAAAGCATATTCAGTAGAAGTAGAACTAGAGATGGCAGAGACAAATGAATTAGCAGGAAAACATTTTAATACAGCTATTGTATCTATTACAAATGTGTTCAGAGATAAAAGGGAAAGGGCAAACATAATAAAAAGAAAAATGGAATATATAAAATCTCTAAATGGATCATCTAGAGATAAAAAAAAGTATCTGAAATGAAAATACAGTTGGTGGAATTAACATGCTGGGCACTAGGAAAAAACAGTGAATGTGAAGCTAAGAAAATAGAAACTATGCAAAATGAAAGCAGAGAAAGAATAATTGAAATTGAACAGAGCATTACTAACTAGTGGGAAAATATCAAGATGTCTAATAAGCAGTTGGGGTTCCAGAAGGAGTCAAGACAGAAAAGAAAAAAAATTGATGAAATAATTCCCTTGGATTTTCCAAAGTATGAGAAAGTTATAAACCACAGATCCAATAAGCTCAGCTAAACTCAAGAAGAATCAACAGAAAGAGAAGCACAAGCCATGTCTTAATTGATTTACTGCAAACCATTAATAAAGAGAAAATATTAAAAGTAACCAATTAAAAAGGAACTTATATAGATAGATACAAAATATGAATATTCTCAATGAAACTTTACAATCTGGATGGCAATGAAACAGTATCTTTAAAGCACCAAAGGGGAACAAGCGAACAAACAAAATGTGGATAATTTGAAATTTTATACCCTGAAATAATATTTTTCAAAACTTAAGGCAAAATACTTTTCAGACAAACCAAACATGAAAGTATTCATTGCCAGAAGAACTGCACTGCAGGAAATGGCAAAGGAAGTTCTTTAGGCAAAATTCAAAGTTAAGCAAATGGAAATATGGCTGTAGATGAAAAAAAAAGTGGAGAAGGCCACAAATAGTAAATTCTGAGTAAATATAACATACATTATTTCTTATTTTGTATCTCCTTAAATATTTAACTATTCAAAGTAAAAATAACAGTGCAACTATGCACTCTTGAATGTATAAGATCTGTAGAAGGAGGATGGAACTATACTCTTGTAAAATTACTAAACTATTTGGAGAATTAGTATAATATTATTTAAAGGAAGAGTATAATATAACTTGTATGTTGTAAAATCTAGACTAAGGGTCAACAAACTATGACCTGGGGGCCAAGTCTGGCCCACCCCTATTTGCTAGGAATATTGTTTATTTTTAAATAAATATTAAAGAAAAAAAGGTAGATGAAGGAGAAATAGGAAAAGGATAAAAAGTAAAAAGTAGTGAAAGGTAGAGGTGAAAGAGGAGGACGAGGAAGATAAAAGGAGGTGATTATATGTGACCCGTCACTGTCTGGCGAATCTTTTTTCTAAAACGTCAGATAAAAATATTTTAAAATTTGTAGACCACATATGATATAAGGATACAAATATTAGGATATGTAAGTCACATATTTTTCTGGCCCCTGCTATAGAGCATAATCAAAGAAGTAAAAAAGATAAAGTCAATGAAACAATAGTGGAGATAAAATGGAGTCATAATATGACTTTTATAATAACAATTGTGGCTTCCATTAATAGTCCTACTATTATCTTTCCTGCTGGAGTTGTATGTTTTAATAATGAAACTAAAATATATCCTAATGGATAATAGGAAAGAAATGCATTTAACATATCAGATTTTTATGAAAGTAAAATACTTGATTGTTGGTAAAATATATATTGGCTACATTGGTTAGTTAGAGGTATTCATGAGTCAAATACAATTAAACATAAGTAAACTTCTTTATTACCTAAATATAATCAACCTCTAAATTTTAAAACATCATTAGAAATACAAAAGGAAATTAAATTTCAGCAAGTAATAATTACTAATGCTTATTCAATTTTTATTATGCGCCACTGTACAAAACACTGTAAATAATTTATTTCTAGTCACTCATTTATTGTTTATAGCCTTATAAGAATGGTGCTATTATTATCACCATTTTAATGATAAGAAAACTGAGGCATAGAAAGTGCATCTTGATATTAGCAGTATGTTTGATAAGGTTTTTCAGCTTCTTTTTAAAGTATTTCTGCATAGCACAGAATTTGTTTAGCGAATTTGATCAATAGAAAGAGCACATATATAATTAAAAGCAAAAGTTATTAACTAGTTCACATTGATTTGATTAAAATGCTCAAACTATGTGTAGCCCATGGTGAATATATAGTAATTTTTCTATTAATAGTCTGTTCAGTACTGTAGCATCTGGCAAGGTTTGGTGACAGAGTGGTGGCTACTACTTCAGACAGGATGGTAAGTAAAAGCCTCTGATGGGGTGGTATTTTAAATGTGAGCAATCCTCAACAAATCATTACACAAGCATTTATTAAATCCTTCCTGTGTGTCACTGTTTTAGGCTACAGAGATACGGCCCCAAAAACAAGGGAGATGAGGCCCCTGCCTCTGAGGAGCTAGAATGACAGAGACAGAGCCAGAGGAAACAAGTAAGTTAATTTTATACATTAAGCACTATAAACAAACAAAATAACAGGTTTTTTTTTTTTTTTTAAAAAAAGAAAAGCAAGTGGTATGGGTGAGGAGAAGTCACTGTTTTTAAGTGGCCTGGATATCTTTTAAAGGTTTGACACTTAATCTGAGACCTGAATGTGCTGATCTGTGAACAAAGTGCTCAAGGAAAAGAATGACCAGGGGCAAAGGCTCAGAACCAGAGACAAAGCCAGGGAGAAGGCCTAACTCTTCAAATAACCAACTGTGTAAATCTGAGCAAATTCATTGACTTCTCTGTACTGAGTCTTCCTTCTCTGTAGTAAGTTGGTCTAGATGTCCACAGACTATTATTCTAGCATCACCAATCTTCTTTATGTTTCTTAATCCTTTTACATTTGTTAAGACTTTGTTAAATTAACATTTGTTAAGTGGCACACAGGGTGCTGGATGGTAAGCACAAGCAACAATAGCCCACAAGAGAAATCGAAGCAGAGAAGTTTATTACTTACAGGTCCTGCAGGAAGTACAAGGCATACCTCAAGGGACCACATGTGGAAGTCAATGCAGAGAGCAGAGAGAGAGTGATAGGGCCTGGGCCATGTCCTTCTATTAGGGTCTGTGAGTGGAGTGCTTTGGGGTTCCTGGGCTAAGGCCAAATTGGTCAATTCAAACCAAATGACCAGGATTTTGGTAAGCTCCATGGGATCTTATCTAAGTGGTATCACAAGGGGAAGGCACTGGGAGGCAGGGGAACCTGTTGAGCACAAGGGCTGTTAGACATCAGAAACCTAAATTTGCTTGTGACTCTGTGGGCTGTTATCTAGGGTATGCATTTGTATGAGGGTGCTAGCATGCATCAGTTTAAAGTTTCTGCAGCCCTCTTGGTCAAACAAAATGACTGCTCAGGCAGCAAGATCATGGAGTAGCTTACCTAAACTCTCAACAACATTATATTTGATGTAACTAGTTTTGCAATTCTACCCTGTATTTATAAGCAGATAATCGTTAAAATAAATCTGAGTGCTCCATTTGGAGGGAAACATAACAAAACAAATTCAGCTTCTACTTTAGGTGTTAAGTCTCCTCTTTCTTCCTTACTCTTTATCCTATTTATGAGACTATTATATTGGCACATTAGCAAATTTCTGTGATATGAGTTCATATATTTTATTAATTTTTAAACTTTGTATACTTTGAAATATTATTTATAGATAAGATACATGATTATAGGGTTATATTTTTTATTCTCATTTACAATGTTATTCCACTTTATCATGTTTACATCTACCCTGTTACTCACTCTGGTTAAGTATTACATATTCCCCAAAAAATGAGTAATTTATAAAATTATAGTTTCCTAATAGTCAATTTGAAGGCATTATTATTACTATAACATGTTTTAGGACAAGTGCTCTAAATTCTGTCATTTAAAACTGGGAATTAGGGCTTCCCTGGTGGTGCAGTAGTTGAGAGTCTGCCTGCTGATGCAGGGGACACGGGTTCGTGCCCCGGTCCGGGAAGATCCCACGTGCCGCGGAGCGGCTGGGCCCGTGAGCCATGGCCGCTGAGCCTGCGCGTCCGGAGCCTGTGCTCCGCAACGGGAGAGGCCACAACAGTGAGAGGCCGCGTACCGCAAAAAAAACGAAAAAAAAACAAAAAAAATACTGGGAATTAATAAATAAAATTTCTTTATCTCCAGAGGTATTGGTAAACAAAACTTTCATCAAGAGCAACATTGACGGAATAGATTATACCTCTATCTCTATCTCTATCTCTACATCTACCTCTATATCTATATCTATCTTTAAACTGTATTTATTTGTATGTTATTAATTCCTTCATGCCTTTACTAAGCTAACTACATTTACTACATTTTTGTGAGGTAATTAGAGATGAAAACTGGTTTATTTGAAACAAAAGGGATTGTGATCATTGTAAACCTGTCTAGCAGGAAACATTTGAAGATGATAATTCCCTCAACAGAAATCTACCTCATACCTATAGTGTGACATACATTATTAAAGGCACTGGAGTAATATTCCAGGAATTGCAGGCTGCAGTCATATATACTAACAATCTCAGGTATAATCCATGAGTTTAATGACTCATCAAATGTTTTTCTCTTCAAGCAAAAAAGATAGGTGATGAAATCTGGTCATGGTCAACTTCCTCAAATACAAAGTCACATATTGAAATCCTACATTGATATTCTTACAAAATAAGAATCCTGGTTTGGATAAACTCTGTCTAATTCGGACTAGGCAAGTTTTGTGGTGTGACATTCCGTGACTCCCAAATTCTAAAACAAAACTCATGAAGTGCTTATAACAATCATGAAAGTAGTTAATTGGAATTAGGGAAGATGCCAATGTAGCAAAGGTGGCAAAAAAATAATTATTCAGCCTGTCCTGTTAGAATCAAATAATCAAATTAAATAGGCAATTTCACATGTTATTTCATTCAATTAAAATAATTCTCACAATAACTCTGAACCACTAAATTGGTTAGAATTCTTTTGTCTCAAGGAATGTAAATATACTCAGGCTAACTTAATTTTTAAAAAGGAAAATTAGCTTAACAGATAGTTATAACTTTAAAAAAGAGAGAGAGGAGGGAAGAAGGAAAAAGTAAATAACCATTTCTAATGAAGGTCAGGAATTTTCAGTCCTAGAAATTTCCATCAGGAACATATGGATTGCATATTGGAGATTGCATGGATTTTAGCCTTAACTCAACTTGACATTGCACTCAGGATTTAATTTATGAGGAGTTAAAGGTTGATTGCTTTGACTGGATCACCTGCCCACCACCCTCCCATAGCAGGTAATAGTAAGTAAGAGGTGAGTGAGTTTCTATGAACAGCATCTTCCCCAGAACCACATAGAATGAAGCGTGAAAATTCCCTTTAGGAAATACAGAGTGATTTTACCAAACAAAGGGGAAAAGGATGCCATATGGAAAAAGAAGAAAATATTCACATTATGTGTAAGTCTAATTGGTTTCACAGAGATGGAGGAACATTAAGTTTGGCCAAGGCAAAAGAGCTTGTAAACAGGAATTTTCCAAATTTCACTCTCTTCCTTTTCACAATACTTGTATGGCAAAGTTTAGGCCATAGTTCACAATTTAACATTTTACTGAACAGTGAGCTTTGGATAGATGTCTGAAACTTGGAAAATTACATATTCATGCCCATGTGATTACAAAGATGAATATAGATACATAGAAACTAGAAAAACAAATATTTTATAGATATCTTTTATAATTAAATGGGTTGTGTTTCTGGTTCTTCTGTATTCTTCTTGGGATACCCAATTTCAAAGTGAAAGTCTCTACTATAATTTTAGTCTCAATGGTCAGCCAAAAATTTTAAAAGTAACCTGAAAAATGAAAATTTATTTTATCAAAGCTTCAGTTTTAAATACAAGGCAAAAATTTAAAATTATGGCCTAAAACCGATGCTCAACATGTGCCACAGATACAGAGATCATTTTTATCATTATTAATCATGTTCACTGGCTGGATATAATAGGTATTGTAAGGAAAATGTCAGAAGCTGTAAATCTTAAAGCACATTGAATAGGGCAAGGTAAAAATTTAAGTTGTAATGTGGAGTAACATGTTTTCGTGCTGTTTTTATTTCTATGAAAAATTGAAAAGTTTTATTAGCACAGCTTTTTATCAAGATTATTAAAGTGCATTCTCAATTACCCCAGAATATTTCACACCATGTTAATGTTGGAGGAAACAAAACCTTTATATATTCCTTGTATATATATATATATATATATATATAAAACATACTTTAATTGGGAAAACTTTTGTTCATGGAAATATTTTTCATCAATCATTTACATTAAAAAAATAAAACAATTGAAATGACAAAGTATAATTGGTAAAAATAAAATTCATGGAATTATGTAACCATATTTAAATACTTCATAGGTATATAGGACAATACAGATCTAAAAAGATCTGTCTATTAAACATACTTTAATTGGGAAAACTTTTGTTCATGGAAATATTTTTCATCAATCATTTACATTAAAAAAATAAAACAATTGAAATGACAAAGTATAATTGGTAAAAATAAAATTCATGGAATTATGTAACCATATTTAAATACTTCATAGGTATATAGGACAATACAGATCTAAAAAGATCTGTCTATTATCAGTAAACAAAATTGGCTTTTTTATCATAATGGGAAAGACATTAGATTACTTTTACATAAAACATGCATCTGTCAGGCATTATGCTGTATGCTTTGCATTCATTTCTTTTTAATAAGAGAACATTATGACTGTGAAGTTCAAGAAATTTCTCACAGACAAAATCCAAAATCCATAAGGAAGACTTAGCCATGTTTCTGGACAAAGACATAGCTCTTTGGCTACATTTTTTGAAGTTCCTCTCAAGGTAGTATGGAGAAGAAAATCATTTGAGACCTCTTACAATGTAAAGCAGTAAGTGATGGCAGATTACACAGAAGAACAGTCTAACGTAGAGGTTCAGCTAAGACCTTTCAGGAGCGATGAATTTGAGAAGAATTAATTAATATAAGCAGGGATTGGTCAAATGAAGTATGATAAAGTGTATACACATCTGGAAGAGGAAATCACACACATGAAGGTCCAGAAGGAGCAAATCACATAGCTAGAATGTCTGTGTAGATTATGATGCCCATGAAAGGGAATGGAGATATATGTTTCTGTAGGGGAGATGTATTTGAGGAAAAGCTGAAGTTTAGATATATTAATCACATGTAGCTGTGAGATTTCCAAGTAGAAAAGCCAAATGGAAAATTGAATACAATTATTTGGAGCCCAGTGAGAATTCTAGACTTATTTGTATAAGTTTTATAACCATTAAAAAAAAAAACACTTGTTGAAAATCTGTGTAGTGTACTAAGAACTGGAATATCTATATTAAATCAGATCATTCTCTGACCCCATAGATGTTAGTCTATTGGGTAGTACAAAAATAGATTTAGAGGAACTCTCTGAGAAAGTATATAATTTGCAAAAGGCAACAGCTAAAGGATTAGCCCTTGAGAATATTTAAGGCATTATCAGAACAATATGCATAATAAATAAGACTTTAAAATATAGCCAATAAGGAAACACAAAAATCCAAAGAATAAATTAACACAGCAAATTAGAAAAGTGAGACTGTTAAGGAAACAGAGTGACCAGTTCTAATACTACAGAAAGTTTATCAGTTAATTCTCCATTTTCTTGGGCTGATGGAAGGTCATCGATGATCTTAGGGTTATTTCAAGGTGCATGTAATTACCTAAGAAGTTAATAGTTTGTGGGAATTAGAGATTATGAGTGGAAACATAAGTGTATTGATAGGTAAGTAGATAGAGGAATATATGATTCAATTATTGTATTTATTTTTAATTTGAGAGGGATGCCAAGCAAATAAACAGAGAGAAAAAAAGTAGAAGTGAACCCCATTTCCGCTAGGATAACCATGAATAACAATGTAGGATTATTTAAATGGAAATCATTGGCAGGAGACATGGAACTAAATAAAGGAATGTCTTGTCAGAAGGCCTCAATTTTCATAGTGAAGAAAGACACAAAGAAAGTTCTTAAAGTGATAGATGAAGATATATTAAAAGTTAAATTAGATATTAAGATAGTCACTGAGAAAATGAGGAAGAAAATGACTAGAGTCTTCTGGAAATACTGTTGGGTATACAAAAGTCACATGAAGATTTAACTGGGTTTGAAGACCAGGATCAATGTTACTTATGTGGTATCTAGCCTTTGTTGTTGTTTTGTTGCCATCATCTTTGAGGTTATTTTAGCCTATTTTAATATGTTTGAATGATTTGAATTATTCTAGAGTTCTTGTTTGATAGGGGTTGTTAGGAATGAAAGAAAAAGTAGAGCTTTGAAGAGCAATAGCTAAAAGTTTACATCATGGAATCTTGGATACTTTGAGATGCAGGTAGAATAATAAGCTGGTTGCTCATACTAGATCTTAAGGTTCTAATATTTGAAAAATAAGAAATTGAGAAAGAAGGAAAAAGGAGATTGTAACCAGGAAACAGAGCATACAATATTAAATTTCAGTATGTGTGTGGTTTCAGGTTATGACAGCTTATGACAAAGTCTGGTGTGTGACACTGGATGAGAGTTACAAAAAGGAAATAGAAACAAATTCTTCTTCATCTGTAAATTTACGTATTATTTCATGCAGTTATGAAAATGATTGAATAATAAAAAAATCCAAAAAGTTAAGCATAGTGACTAGCATGCAGTATATATGTAATAAATATTAACTTTTTTATATCTATAATTATTTTTAAGGTCTCTGTTACCATCTATTTAGTAATTGTTAGTCTTGATGAGTGTCTACCTTTTCAAAGGTAGCTTCAAGTAAATACAGCAAGGTTAGAGGTAATCTGTAATACAAGACTGTTCACTCAGTCTTCTGGAAAGGAGAAGATGATAAAAGAGAAATATGCCTCTATAAAACTTTTTCCCAGAAGAAGATAATGGCAAGGTTGTACCTGAGTCATCAGGAAAGCTACTATTCTTCTGGAAAGTCACAGAGTCAGAAGAAATCATGTGGTCAAAGGAAAGAATAAATGCATCACATATAGTCTGTTATTAATGCTAAAAGCAAATACTATATCTTCCAAATATTTATATAGCATTTTGTGCAAATCAATATCTAAGTGCCTAGTAGGTGCTCATACATACTAGGTAGATAGATAGATAGATAGATAGATAGATAGATAGATAGATAGATAGATAGAGGGAAATGACTGGCTGATGGAATAAATGACAAAAAAAATCAAACAACACATGAATAAAAATCAGAGAGGGACTTCCCTGGTGGTCCAGTGGTTAAGAATCCATGCTCCCAATGCAGGGGGCCCATGTTTGATCCCTGGTCGGGGAACTATATCCTACATGCACAACTAAGAGATCCCGCGTGCCGCAACTAAAAAGATCCTGCACGCAGCAACCAAAATCCCGCGTGCCGCAACTAAGACCCAGCCAAATAGATAAAAATAAATATTAAAAAACAAACAAACAAACAGAGGTATTTATTCCACTGACTTTAAGTTAGCAGAATACCTATAGCCTCTTGGTTTTATACTGGAAAAATAACATTTTGTTTTATACCTTGAAAAATAGTGTTTTTTTTCTTTGCTATGCAAGGTAATAAGGTTAATATTAATTAATATAGCAAACTAAATTCAAGTAAACATATTCAGTTTTTATAATCCTGACATATATAGTATATATACTCTTATACATATAAAAACACACATTTTTGCTCTCTTCCATGACTTTTTAAACTTACTACTTATTTCTTAATTTTGAGCAAAGAAGATGGTGTTTCTCATCACCCTAAATATGAATAATAAATTTTCAATCTATATGAAGCAAAGATGATGAATGTGAACATAACTAGTACAGCAAAGCTATATCCATCATTTTAGTTCGGAGCTTGTTATAATAAAATCTTAGTTATTACTAGTAAACAGAATCAATGGATTATTAAGATTTTTTTTTTATGTAAAGTGTGTTTTCTTTCCTCAAAAGGCTTTTGGGTGTCGTGCTTTTACTACTTAACACTTTGTATAATTTATTGTATGATTACCCCAAAATTATAATGACTGCCAGTATAACTGAGAATTTTTAATGAAAAATCATCATGGGATATACATACTTGGAAAAAGCAATGTATGCCATATGATAATTTCTTTGACACAGGAACATCTCAATAAATGAACACAACCACTAGTAAAATAAATTTATACTAATTCCTGAAATGCAAACACACAGAGACACAGACACATACAGGATATTTTTCTTAAGTAAAATGGATTGATAAGTGGCTTAAATATCTCTGCCTTTACATATTCAGTGTCTCTCAAAAAATCCTTTCCTAATTGATTGGCTTCAGCACTTATTTTTCTTTTAAGTGTGATCCATGTGTTATAGTTTAGTGATGAATTAAATATTCACATAATGTGGAAACATACAAATGATAATTTGCCATCCTACATTTTGGACCCTTATTCCATGACCTATTTTTAAACAGCTTTGTTAAGTTATGACACATTCACCATAAAATGTACCATTTAATGTGTTCAATTCAATGGTTTTTTAATATATTCACAAAGTTGTGCAACCAACCCTGCAATCTAAATCTAGACTTAATCACCCAAAAAGGAACCCTGTGCCCATTGACCATAACTCTCCACATATTGCCCTGCCAGCCGGCCGTATACAACCACTAATCTACTTTCTGTCTCAATAGATTTGCCTATTTTCACTTCTATATAGGAAGTTTTACAACATGTAATCTTTTGTGACTGGCTTCTTTCACTTTGTGTAATGTTTTCAAGGTTCATCCATGCTGAGCATATGTTAATACTTCATTTTATTTATTGTCAAATAATATTCAGTTATATAGGTATATCATATTTATCCACTTAAAAGTTGATGGACATTTGGGTCATTTCTACTTTTTGACTATTATGAATAATGCTGCTATGTTCAAGTTTTTGAGTGGGCATATATATATTTTTAACATCTTTATTGGAGTATAATTGCTTTACAATGGTGTGTCAGTTTCTGCTTTACAACAAAGTGAATCAGTTATACATATACATATGTTCCCATATCTCTTCCCTCTTGCGTCTCCCTCCCTCCCACCCTCCCTATCCCACCCCTCTAGGTGGTCACAAACCACCTAGCTGATCTCCCTGTGCCATGCGGCTGCTTCCCACTAGCTATCCACCCTACGTTTGGTAGTGTATATATGTCCATGCCACTTTCTCACTTCGTCACAGCTTACCCTTCCCCTTCCCCATATCCTCAAGTTCATGCTCTAGTAGGTCTGTGTTTTATTCCCGTCCTACCCCTAGGCTCTTCATGACATTAGGGCATATATTTTTATTTCTCTTATTACATAAGAGTGAAATTATTAGGTCATGTGATAACTCTATATTTACCATTTTGAAGAACTGCCAGATTATTTCTGAACTATTTTTCATTTGCACCAGGAGTGTATGAGGGTTCCAATGTCTTCACATTCTTGCCAACATTTTTAATTGTCTGACCTTTGATATCACATGCTCGTATGTGTGAAGCAGTAGATGATTGTGATTTGGCATTGCATTTTCCTAGTGATTATTGATGTTACACATCTTCTCATGTGCTTGCTGGCTATTTGTATATCTTCTTTGGAGAAAAATCTGTAGAGATCATTTGCCCAGTTTTGAATCAGATTAGTTGTCATTTTATTTTTGAGTTGTAAGAGATCTTTATGTATTCTGTATACAAGTCCGTTATCAGCTGTGTAATTTACAAACACATTCTCCCTTTCTGTGGATTGTCTTTTCACTTGATGGTATTGTTTACTGCACAAACATTTCTAATTTTTTTTTTTTTTTTTTTTTGTGGTACGCGGGCCTCTCACTGCTGTGGCCTCTCCCGTTGCGGAGCACAGGCTCCGGACGCGCAGGCTCAGCGGCCATGGCTCACGGGCCTAGCCGCTCCACGGCATGTGGGATCTTCCCGGACCGGGGCACGAACCCGTGTCCCCTGCATCGGCAGGCGGACTCTCAACCACTGCACCACCAGGGAAGCCCAAACATTTCTAATTTTGGTAAATTCAATTCATCTAATGTTTTCTTTATCATTTATGCTTTCAGTGTCATATCTAAGAAGTAATTGTCTAACCAGGTTCAAAAATATTTCCTCTGTTTTCTTCTAAGAGTTTTATAGTTTTAGCTTTTACATGTAAGCCTATGATTTATTTTAAGATAATTTTTACATATAATGTGATTAGATGCCTAAATTCATTCTTTTGCATTTAGATTGCAGTTGTCCAAATCCCAATTGTTTCATTGAATTGTTTTGGCACATTGGCACTGTGATTATGCCAGTATCACACTGTCTATTAAACTTACTTTGTAGAAAGCCTTTAAATCAGAAAGTATAAGTCCTCCAATTTTTTTCTTCTCTTTCAATATTTTAATATTGTTTTGGCTATTCTGGTTCCCTTCTGTGTGTTTATGAATTTTAGGATCAGCTTGTCAGTTTCCTCAAGAAACCAACTGTGATTCTGATAGAGAGGGATTGCATTAAATCTGAAGATCAGTGTGAGGATTATTACCAGTTTAACAAGTCTTGTGATCCACGAATAGGATGTATTTCCTTTAGTTTAGGCCTTTTTACATTTATTTAACAATATTTTGAAGTTTTCAGGGTACACATTTTACAGAATTTTTGTTAAATTTATTATAAGAATTTTGATAATTCTTATAATTATCAAACACCAGAGCACCAATTATATGAATGAGCCATCTGGACCTGGGCATTTCTTTGTGAGGAGTATTAACTACTAATTCAATTTCTTTAGTGATCTATTCAGATTTTTTAATTTCTTCTTGAGTCAATTTTGGTAATTTATGTCTTTCTAAGCATTGGTCTATTTCATATAAGTGATCTATTTGGGGGGCATACAATTGTTCTTGTGTGTGTATGTTTTATTATGTCATTTGAAAATACATATTTAGTTATTTCTTTCTAATCTACTTTATCCCTCCCCCCCCTTTTTCCCTAATTTCCTTCATCAGAACCTCTAGAACATGTTGAATATAAGTGACAAAATTGGACTTCCTTGTTTTCTTCCTGGATTTAGGGGGGGAGGGATTGCATCTTTCACAATTAATTATGATGTCAATTGTGGGTTTTTTTGTAGACACCCTTGATCAGGTTGAAGGTATTTCTTTTTGTTTTCATTGTTAGTTTGTCGAGGTGTTCTTTTTTGTTTTGTTTTGTTTTGTTTTGTTTTCTAACTATGGAAAGGGTATTGAATTTTATCAAATTCTATTTCTACCTCTATTGAGATAATAAGTTATGCACCTTATTCTAGTAATATGGTGCATTACATTTATTGGTTTGATATATTAAACTATTCTTATACTCCTGAGATAAATCTCATTAAGTTATGATACATAATATTTTATATAATTTGCTTGTTTCACTTTGCTAGTTATCCTCCGAAGTGTTTTTGCACTTATATTCATAAAGGATATTGGTATGCAGTTTAATTTCCTAGTGATAACTTTATCTGGCTTTCGTATCAGTGTAATGAAAATATTGGGGAATTAAGATAGATAATATTTTATTGAAATTATAAAATATCTGAACATACAAAACACAGATAATATTATAATGGACACCTATTACTCATGATCATATTTTAATAAATATCTTTTTTTGGCCTATTTGCTACACATTGATCTCTCTTTAAAGAATTATGTATTACAACTATTACCTCACTGTTGCCTCCCCAAATTATCCCTCACCTCAAATATTAAAATTATATTTGCCATGAATGGTTATATAGTTTCCTACTTGTGAGCATCCATATATATTATATATTAAAATGATCTATCTTTATATGGGCCAAGCTTTTAAAAAACTGCTTATTTTCTCTCTTCATTATATTGATCAAATTTTTAAATTTTTTTTTATTCTTTAATAGATTAGAAGATTTACATTGTACTCTATTCTTTTAGTGAATAATTTTATGTTTTTCACATGTATACTTGTTTTAACAGTCTTAATTGAATCAGTAATTCTACAGACTTCCTAAACAATACAAGAGTATTAGGCCATTTAAAATTGAATCACTCTTGGGAATTCCTTGGCGGTCCAGTGGTTAGGACTCAGTGCTTTCACTTCTGTGGCCGGGGTTCAATCCCTGGTTGGCGAAGTAAGATCCTGCAAGCCAAGTGGTGTGGCCAAAAAAAAAAAAAAATTGGATTACTCTTTACTTCATTGCATGTTGTTTTATATGATCAGTATTTCAGTTTTGTTTATTTTATCCTGCTATATTATTTGTTGAGCTAATTTCAAGGAAAGTATTTTTTTTTATTTTTACAAGTTTTATTTGCTTCTTTAAAAACATTACTCTTATTTTTCTAAGGGGACTTATTTTTACTTAAGTTTCTAAATGAACAAATTTGTATTTTTTTACATTGTAATACTATTTTCTCAAGTCCTTTTTGATCTATTCTGCTGATTGTCATAATTGTCTTTTTTGTATTTTAATTATGGCATTATAGTCTGCATGGGTTCTTTCTCTGTAAGAAAACCTTGAGGTTTGACTGTGAAGCTGCCTTTCCAGATCAGTTTTGCATTAGCTTCTGCTAGACACCTGAAATATACTCTAGGCCTTTGACCAATTTTTAATGCAATTTCAAAACTCGAGGTTTCCCTGAATACTTGAGTAGTATAAATTTGAATCCCAAATTTGCATGAGTTTTAGAACTACAGCTTCAGATTCTTAGGGAAAATACCTTTCCTTTCTTTCGGACTCATACATAATTAAACGCATTTCCCTATCATCTCCCTTGCCTGCTAGGTGTCTTTAAAACACTACTCCACTATGATTCTGAGAATCCCAAATTTTTGCAGAAATGGTAGTTTCAATTCCCTAAGACCTTGCTTCGTATGCCTGTGTGGGAGGGTGGAGTGAGGGGGGTAATAACACTTTTGCCACTAGGTTACATCTCTTACCCAAACCCTACCCCATTCGCAGCCCTAGGAGACAGCAACTACTCTACTCATGATTTTACCCCTCTGAGTTTCTTTTTTTTTTTTTGCAATTTCATCTTTTTTTGAGCATTTGGGACATATTTCTTTCTTGGCCACTCAGCCATGCAAATAATTTTTGTTCTCTTTTATGCAGCGTTTCAGGTTTTTTAAGTGAAAAATATTTTAAAAAATTAACTCCAAACCTTCTTTAAAAAGAATAATTGTACTTATTTATTCATACCTCTTTATTTGCTGGAAAAATTTAAGTGTAAGTTTCAGGCAGTCACGTGTTGTGGAGCAGGTGTGTGCCCAACGGGCTCAGGAGGTGGAGCTGTTGGGCAAGGTCTGAGAGGCAGAAGATGGCATAATTCATAAGGCGGTTTTGTGAGCTATGTGGGTGGTGGCACAGGCTCTAAGTGGAGATTGGAGCTAATTATTACACTGTCCTTTCCAATAAAATGTCATTTTAATATATTTTATTTAGCTATTATTATTTTACCTATATATTGCATCCCTTAAATCTGTTTGTGATATATGAAAGCTGGAGAATGACAAAAGTTAGAATAAACAGTTAATAAATATAGGATTGTTAATTTAATAAAAGTGAAAAAATGGATTAAACTCAGGGCTCTTCGTGCTGAGGATTTCTAAGATGAGGTAAATATTTTAGTGGACTCAGAGCTTTATTAAAAATAGGAATCTACTTTTTAGAGCCATACATGGCTATATGTAAAGAGAATATAGAGAAAAATTACCTGTTTGAACTCTACTAGGATCCATGTCTTATAAAATCAGTCATCTTTTAGAAGCTAGAAACTCTGAACCTCAGGTGGGGATGATGAGGGTTGTTTATATTTGATCCTCTCTTGCTCTTTCAAACTGAGAATATCAGCACTGCATTAAACAGGAATTCCTTCAATATTTTAGGCTGTAGAAAAATAGTTCTGAGCAATAACCCTATGCTTATTATTTATTTAGTAGGTAGACTGGTGAAGCAAATACCTGATTTCCTTTTACCATTTTACATAAAAACTTCATCAGAGGATATGTATATATTTTTAAATAAATTTAAATAAATTCTAGTGAACTATTTGATGTCTGTCATTAATAGATTTAAGATTATTACAATAAAATGGCTGATTCACACCTCTAAGAAAATGTTAATCAGTTGCAATATCAGTAATATTAATTTTTTGACTCCTTACACTTTTAAATAATTTTACTGGCATGATATGTTGTTACAAATGTTAGTAAAGGGAGGAGGAAAAAAAACTCTACTGAAGTCCAGTTAAGTAATATGTTCTAGTTGTCTGAGAAGCCTATAACCTTACTATATAGACATTGTTTTTGGCATGGAGATTTCAAATCCCAGAAAATTGTAAAATAGCATTCTGCTAAATGTTACACAGTGTCAGTATTTGTAGAACCCTAAAAAACTAAAATATTACAATACATTTTATTTTATGACATTTGAAATACTAATGGCATCATTCAGAATTGTTTGTCAGATTAAATACATACACCATGCAAGAGTTAGCTTATTATCCTTTTTATATTTTTTCAAATAAAGAGCTATTTGAAATTGCAATAAAAAATAAAAGAAATAATCTGATGACCAAAATTAATCAGTCAGCTAATTTTTCAAGTGAAATAAGGGGAAATAAGAATACAGAATAATAACTAAAATGACTATAGTCAATAAAATAGCAAGGCAAAATGATGTGTTTAATTACACATTTATTTGATTAACATCTTAAACATATGAAATGCTGATTCAGACATTATAGGTAAAGTGAAACAAAAGTTTTCCAACAAAGCTATGTGTTATTTGAAATTATGTACTAAACACTATACTACAAAATAATAGGAATTAAAATATTAGCATTCCTCATATTATAGCATAAACACACTCTTATTCATATCAAAAATTATATAGGAAAATGATTGCAGGAAATATCAGCCTGACAGAAAAACTTCTTCTGATTAAGAACCAGTTATTCAATTAAATAATCTTCTATGATATACTAGAGATTTCTAATATTTAAACTGTATGTAATGTTAATAATATAATTATTCCTCTCTTATTTAAGCATTATATTATTAGAAAAAGATTTATTTCTTGTCAATGGAATGCATTGTGAAGAAATATAGTTTTGAATGTTCACTTTTATTTAGGAAGCATGAAAATGTTAATTTTCAAAGTATAAATAAAATATACCTAGGAACTCATGTTCATTATACAAAGGTATAATCCTCAAAGTTATAAGAAACAATGCACACACACACTTTCCATGACAAGTTGTTCAGGAAAGTAAGGGATATAAACTTAGAAACAAAAAGGAAATTATAGCTAACAATATAGATATAATTAAAATTAGCATAGAGTACTACTTCAACTCAACATTAAAATATTATGTATATATAAAGATATAGATAAAACCTTGGTAAATATGAATTACCAAATAAAAATTAAATGACCAATACCCATGGATCATCTAAGTTAATTTTTTTCTTTCCACTTGAGTGGGAAAATTTGGAAATTGCTTCCTTTGAATAAAATAACACAAACATGTGGAGGAATTATTTAAACAAATAGTAATCTAACTGGTTTCTGTTAATATAATGATAGTATTTACTTGTTTATCTTAATTTGAATGATAAGAATTTTTACTCTTGAATTTAGTTATTGTTATTGTTGCCATAACAATGTACCACAAACTGGTGCCTTAAAAAACAAATTAATTCTCTCACAATTTTGGAGGCTTGAAGTCTGAAATCAGGGTGTTGGGAGAATTGGTTCCTTCGTAGGAACTATGAAGGAAAGACATGTTCTAGGTCTATCTTCTCGGCTTTGTAGATGGCCACTTTCTTCACATAATCTTCCTTCTATGTGTACCTCTCTGTGTCCAAATTTCCCCCTTTTCTGTGAAGACACCAGTCACATTGGTCATTGGCCCACCCTAATGATCCCATTTTAACTTTATTATCTCTGCAAAGACCCTATTTGCAAATAAGGTCACATTTTGAAATGTTAAGAGGTTAGGACTCCAACATATCTTTTTGAGGGGGAAATGATTCAACCCAAATACCTATAATTTTAGTTATATTCTTTGATGAGGGTGTGAAATTATATTATACTGAAAAATAGAGGACATATGCTTGGATATTTATCTTTGAAATAGTTTTAATATTTTGTACCTAGTGCATAATGGCATTTACCTAGATATACTTTTTCCTATGCTTTTCCATCATTTATTTTTTTAAGAGGAGGTGGGTGAGGTAAGATGATATATTCTTTCCAATAGTGGCTGAAAATTAATCTATAATGTTATTAGTTTATACTTTAAATTTTGTGAATATGGAATTACATATAAAATATACTGGAGTCAGAATGGGTTGTTTCACAGTCCCATAATTACACATTATTGCTATGCAAAGTTTCTTCACTTTTGCTTTGAATTTACTCTTGTACTCTGGTTGTTATAGGACCTGGCACTGACATGAAGCATTCACAGATTTATATGAAAAGCAATGAACTCAGTGGGTAAATATAATTCCAATTATTGTTATTGGAATCATTTACCTGTTTTTTTTTATTTGGTTATGTTCTGATAAAGATTATTTTAAAGATTTGATGATATCAAACGAAATAAGATATATTTAATATACCCAAGATCTGTTAATGAAAAGAAAGACAAGATAGAAAATAATCCAGAAAAACTCAGTATTAGAAAGCATTATTTTTTCACTATTTTTACCTAAAATATTTGACTGTAAAAAACAATGATTAGAACAAAGCAGCTGGTTTGGTTTTGTTTGATTTTTGATTTTACACATGAGAATTGAAAGAAATAAACTTCTAGGGGCTTCTCTGTGCCAGGAATTTAGATATTTACAATATTTCTCTTTAATAGGCCCCAGATTCCCTGAACAGAAGGCAATTCCTATTCCTGGGATAAGGAAGGACACAGCAACCAGAAAATGCAGATACTATTAACTGTATCTTGAGAGCTTTTGAATGCAGCTTGTTGAGGATTCTAAAAGCCAAGCCTAAAGACAAAAAAAAAAAAGTAATTTGTAACTTAAGAAAAATGGACAATCATACACAAGTCAAAATATTAAAGCACTAGCATTCAGACTAAGCAAAAAACATATTTTGATTCATGAAAATGAAAATTAGGCTAAAAATTTGGTCACAGTCAAGGCCAATATATTTTTTTAACTTAGCTTGAATGATAAGTTTGGAAATTCTCTGCCCAAAACATATTTAACTATATTGTTAATTAGGTCTTCCTGCCCAGTAATATTTACATAGAATTGGTCCCAAATCCCAGGTCATGCTCTGTAAAGATTGGTGCCTTATATAAGACTACAAGACATCCCCAAGAGCCCTAGGATCTCATGCTTACCTATTACTTTAATTTGCTACTTTAATGAATTAATTTGTTTTGAATCATTCTACTTCCTTCTATATATTGTGTTTTCTTCATTCTGCTAGCCTGAATTTGTAAAATATCTCTTAATTTCCTCATTAATACATCCCTCCTCAGAGACACACACACTCACACTAAATCAAGAAAATACATCGAAGTACAGTATATGTGTTGGGAAAGAGGTGGGGGAATGCAAGATAATTTAAAAAAAATAGGCACAACTTTTCTTAAATTTCTTTAGATCCTTTTGCCATACTGCCCTCTTATATTCATTCTTATCTCTTCCACCCTCCCCCAAGTTCCTGTAAATTTCCTTTCAATAATATTGTTTCTACATCTAGTGTTATCAGTCTTTTGATTCCCCGTGCTATCTTGGTCCTAGCCATCAGCCTACAAAGATTGTCAGTATAATTTCTTACGCAAAGATTTTTGTTTCTAATAGGATTTCTATTCCAAAATATTAAAATGCAATCTATCCCTCCCAGAACACAAGGACATGACTACATAATTTCTAAATTGTAATCTGGCTACAATATTTAAAATCCCATAAAGCATGAATTAGGTAGATGTTGAAAGACAATGGAGAAAGAAGCTCCAAAAATTAGTCCTTCCAACAAAACATCTATTGGGTTGGTAAGAACTGTCAAAATCAGGTCTGAACTCCTGTTGAACTCTAGATACTAGCCAAATTTTGCAGCTTTGAGGGAGTGCTTGATAAAGAAGATGGTACATTTTGGTGAATTATGTTGTTTTGCATAGCAGTTACTATCCCACTTCTCAAGACCAGCAGTAGACAGTGATAGGACAGTGGCCTGTATTCCTGGTGTGGCTTGCTAGTAGCAGTATAGGCAATAAGATCTTTGATCTCCAAAAACTGGGTTTGTTGCTTTGATCTACCTGGTAGTTCACTGAGGAACTGGCAAAGGGGTAGGCCATTGTTTCAATCCCTGGATCTCAAGTGGGTTCTGAGACAGAATCTGTTGAAATAATTTAAAGAGAAAGGACACCTTTATTATTTTACTTTCTTATTGGATCCAAGAATTCAAGGAAATTTCTGTGAGGTCACTCACTGACTGCAGAGATAAGTAAACAGAGAATTCAGTGACTACACCTAACAAAGAATATAGACTTTGCAAAAATAATCTTGTTAACTCATGAAACAGACAACTGAATCCCCAAACAAGTAACAAAAATTTTCCTGGAAAGGGGTGAGAATCTGATTTCCAGAATTATCACATTATGATATTCAATATATCCAGTTCTCAATTAAAAATTTCAAAGTATACATAGAAACAGGAAAGTATAGTCCATTCAAAGGAAAAAAAGAAATCAACAGAAATGTCCTTGAAAAAGACCTGATGGCAGATATATTAGACAAATACTTTAAAATGACTATTTTAAGGATGCTCAAAGAACTAAGAGAAAACATGGAGAAAGTAGAAAAAAAGTATGGACAAGATAAAAATATGAATAAAGATGTAGATAACCTAAAAAGAAAACAAAAAGAAATCTTGAGCTAAAAAGTACAATAACAAACAGAAAAAGTCACTGCAAGGATTCAAAGGCAGATTTGAGCAGGTGGAAGAAAGAATCAGTAAAATTGAATATAGGACAATGGGAATGACCAAGTTTAAACGATAGAAAGAAAAAAGATTGAAGGAAAGTGAACATAGCCTAAGGAATTATGGAAAATTATTAAGTGGATAAAAACATGTATTATGGGAATCCCAGAAGGAGAAGAGAAAAAGAAAAGATTAGAGAGAATATTCAAAGAAACTAATGACTGAACAAGTTTCTAAATTTGATGAAATGCATAAGTGTAAACATCCAATAAACTTAATAACTCCAAGTAAGATGTACTCAAAGGTACCCATAGTCAGACATCCTATAATCAAATTTTAAAGTCAAAAACAAAGAGAAAATTGTGAAAGCAGCAATAGGGGAGTGACATGTCATATACAATGGTTTCTCAATATGATTACTAGCACATTTCTCATCAGAAACTTTGGGAGACCAGAAGGCAGTGAGCCTATATATTTAAAGTACTAAAAGAAAAAAACCTCTGAATTGACCGATAATCCTATATTCTACAAAACTGACCATCAAAAGTGAGGGAGAATTTAAGACATTCCGAGGTAAACAAAAGCTGAAGTTCAATAACACTAGACCTGCCCTGCAAGAAATGCTAAAAGGAGTTTTGCAGGGTGAAATGAAAGGACACTAGACAATAATTTAAAGCTGTATGAAGAAATAAAATTACCAATAAAGGTAAATACATGGGCAGTTATAAAAGCTAGTATTATTGTAAGTTTGGCTTCTAACTTCATATTTTGTTTACAACATAATTTAAGAAATGAATCAATTATTAGTTTATCTTTTGGGGCACACAATATATATATATATATATAAAGATGTAATTTTATGATATCAACAATGGAAAAAGGTGTGAATTGAGCTGTAAAGGAGCAGAGTTTTATGTTATTGAAATTAAGCTGCTATAAATTCAAGTTAGAGTGTTAAAACTTTAGGGCATTAAATGTAATCCCCATGGAAACAACAAAAAATAGTGATGGAATATACACAAAGGACAATGGAAAGGAATTCAAACATTTCACTGTTTTAAAAAATCAATTAAATTTAAAAGAAGACAGTAATGGAGAAAATAAGGGACAAAAAAGCTGTAAGACATGTAGAAAACAAATAGCACAATGAAAGAAATAAGTCCTTTTTTATTAGTGATTACTTTGAATGTGAATAGATTGAACTTTCCAATCAAAAGTCAGAGATTAGCAGACTGACTTTAAAAACCATGATTGAAATTCCATGCTATTTACAAGACACTTGGTTCCATTGAAACAAGTAGATTGAAAGTGAAAGGACGGGAGAGGATAGTCTACACAAATAATAACAAAAGAAGAGCAGAGGTGCCTATACTAATGTCAGACATAATAGACCTTAAATAAATAAAAGTTTCATGAAACAAAGAAAGAGATTATATAAAGATTAATAAAGAATTCAATACAGCAAGAAGATATAAAAATTATAAACATTTACACATCTAATAACAGACTATCAAAATATACGGAGCAAGAATTGATAGAGTTGAAGAGAGAAATAGACAGTTCTACAATAATAGTTGGAAACTTCAGTACCCACTCTCAGTAATGGATAGAACAACCAGAGAGAAGGTAAGTAAGGAAGGAAAAAGAGGGCTTGTACAACACAATAAACCAACTAGATCTAATAGCAGAACTAATACAGAACACTCTACCCAACAACAGTAAAATTGACATTCTTCTCAAATGCACGTGGGACATTTTGCAGAAGAGACCATATGTTAGGCCACAAACCAAGTCTCAATAGGTTTGAAAATATAAATATTATTCAAATTATCTTCTCTGATCACAACAGGATGTTGTTAGAAATAATAATATGTAAAACTGGAGAACTCCAAAAATTATGGAAATTAAACAATACACTCTTAATCAATAGATGAAATAATTACAAGGGAAATTAGAAAATACTTAAGGATGAATGAAAATAACACAACATAACAAAACTTATGGGATGTACTGAAAGCAGTACTAAGAGGAAAATTTATAGCTATAAACATTAAATTAAAAAAAAACAGATATCAAATTAACAATTGAACTTTACAACTTAAGGAACTAGAAACAGAACAAACTAAAACCAAAGCTAACAAAAAAGAAAACAATAAAGATAGAGCAGAGATAAATAGAGGATATGCAAACAATAGAGAAAATCAATGAAACCTGAAGTTGGTCCTTTGAAAAGATCAACAAAATTGACAAAGTTTTGATGGACTAAGATAAAAAGAGAGAAGACTCAAAATACTAAAATCAGATCTAAGAGTGAGGGCATTACTATCACTTCAACAGAAAAAAATGATTAAAGGAGAGTACTAAAACAATTATACAACAACAAATTGCATAAGCTAGATGAAATGGACAAAATTTCTAGAAACATTCCAAGACTAAATCATGATGAAATAGAAAATCTGAATAGGCCTAATGAGCAAGGAAATTGAATCAATATTCAAAAAACTGACAACAAACAAAAGGTATAGAAGTGATGACTTCACTGATGAATTCTACCACACATTTAATGAAAAATGTCAATGCTTCTCAAACTTTTCCAAAAAAAGAGTTGGAAATACTTCTTAACTCATTATTTGAGGCCAACATTACCTTGATACCAAAGCTAGAAAGACACACTCTAAGAAACCAAACTATAGGCCATTATCCTTTCTGAACATGGATGCAAGAATCCTCAATAAAATAATTGGGAACCAAATTCAGCAACATATTATATGTATTATACAACATGAACAAGTGGATTTTTTCTGGGAATGCAAGGATGATTCAATATATGAATATTCATCAAAGTAATATACCACATTAACAAAATGAAGGAGGAAAAATTTCTCGATTAATTCAGGAAAGGCATTTGACTAAATTCAACTTTCAAGATAAAAACACTCAACAGATGAATGGAAGGAAAATACCTTAACATAATGAAATCCATATATGAAAATCCATAGCAAGCATCATACTCAATGGTGAAAGATTGAAAGCTTTGCCTCTAAGATCAGGAGTAAGACACTGATACCCACTTTCACCACTTCTGTTCAGCATTGTACTGGAAGTTCTAGTCAAAGAAGTTAGGCAGGAAAGAAAAATAAAAGGCATCCAAGTTGGAGAAGAAGAAGTAAATTTCTCTTTGTTCACATGAGATACGATCTATGTAGAAAACCCTGTTTCCACACACACAAAACTGTTAGAAGTAATAAATGAATTCAGCAAAGTAACCAGATACAAAGTGAATACACAAAAAGTAGTTGCATTTTTTTTTTTTTTTGCGGTACGCGGGCCTCTCATTGTTGTGGCCTCTCCCGTTTCGGAGCACAGGCTCCGGACGTGCAGGCTCAGTGGCCACGGCTTACGGGCCCAGCCGCTCCGCAGCACGTGGGGTCTTCCCGGACCAGAGCACAAACCCGCGTCCCCTGCATCGGCAGGCGGACTCTCAACCACTGCGCCACCAGGGAAGCCCTAGTTGCATTTTTATACAGTAACAAGGAACAATCAAAACAGGAAATTATTAAAACTATTTGATCTACAATAACATTAAAAAAGAATAAAATACTTAGTAATTAATTAAGGGTGAACAAACAAACAGAAAAAAGCTTGTACAATGAAAACTATGACACATCTGAAAGCAATTAAAGACATAAATGAATGGACAAATATTTATGGGATGGAAAACTTTATATTGTTCAGATGTCAATACTACCCAAAGTGATCCACTGAATTCAGTGTAATCCCTATGAAAATCCCAATTACAGTTTTACAGAAATAGAAAAACCCATCCTAAAATTCATATGGTATCTCAAGGGATCTCAAGTAATCAAAACAATTTTGAACAGGGAACACAAAGCTGGAAGACTCAACTTCCTGATTTTAAAACTTAGTATAAGGAGATAGAGTAATCAAAACAGTATTTCCCAACATAAAGAAAGACATATAGACCAGTGAGATAGAATAGTGAGGCTAGACATAAACACTAGCATCTAAGGCTAAATGGTTTTCAACAAGAGTAACAAAGCCATTTAATGGGGAAACTACAATCTTTTAAACATACAATACTGAGAAAACTGGACATCTACATGCCAAAAAAATGAAGTTAGACCCTTACCAAACACTATATACAAAAATTAACTCAAAATGAATGGAAAACCTATATTTAAGAGTTAAAACTATAACTCTTAGAAGAAAATATAGAGCAAAAGCTTCACAATCTTGGATTTGGCAAGCCAATTTTGAGCATCAAAAGACATTATCAACAGAGTAAAAAAGCAACAAACCGAATGGCAGAAAAATATTTATAAATCATATATAGGATAAGGTATTAATATCCAGATTAAATAGAGAACTCCTAAAACTCAACAACAGCAAAAACAATCTAAATAAGAAATGAGCAAAGTACTTGAGTAGATATCTCTCCAAAGAAGATATACAAATGGCCAATAAGTATATGAAAAGATGCTCAACATCACTAATTTTTAGGAAAACACAAATCAAAACTACAATGAAATATCACCTCACATGCATTAGAATGGCTATTATAAAAATAAATAAATAACAAAGGATGAGGATATGAAGAAACTGGAAAGCCTGTTTAACCATTGGTAAGAATGTAAGTTGGCACAGGCACTATGGGAAACACTATGGTCACTCTTAATAGACTTAAAAATAGAGTTACCATATGATCTAGCACCCAAAAGAAATGAAAGCATAGTCTCAAATAGATATTTGTGCAGCCATGCTCATAGCAGCATTATTCACAATAGCTAAAATGTGGAAGCAACCAAAGTGTCCACTGATGGATGAATGGATAAGCAAAATGTGGTATATACATACAATAAAATATTATTCAACTTTGAAAAGGAAGGGAATTCTTAATACTACAACACAGGTGAACTTTGAGGATATTATGCTTAGTCAGTCTTACACACACACAGAAAACATAGTCAAAATCATAGGGACAGAAAGTAGAATGGTAGTTGTTGGGGGTGGGAGGGAGAGGAGAATGGAGAGTTATTGTTTAATGGGTATAGAATTGCAGTTTTACAAGAGAAAATGTGTTCTAGAGATGGATGGTGGTGATGAAAACAATTCCATTTACAATAAACTTCTTACAAAAAATACAATACCTAGGATTAAATTTAATCAAGGAGATGAAAGACATGCTCACTGAAAAGTACAAAATATTATTAAAAGAAATTATAGAAGACTCTACTTGAATGGAAAGATATCCCATGTTAAATGGATTGGAAGACTTAATATTGTTAAAATGATAATACTCCCCAAAGTGATTTACAGATTTAATACAATCACTGTTAAAATTCCAATAGCCTTTTTTGCAGAACTGGAAAGTTGATTCTCAAATTCCTATGGGTACTGAGGTCCTCAAGCATCTAAAACAATATTGAAAATGAGAAACAAAGTTGAAAGATTCACACCTCTTGATTTCAAAACTTAATCCAAGCAACGTGGTTAATCCAAACAATATGATACTGGCATACAGATAGACATATAGACCAATGGCATAAAATTTAGAATGCAGAAATAACCCCAGATATCTATGGCAGATTGATTTTAACATTGGTCCAAGACCATTCAATGGGGGGAAAATGGTATCTTCAATAAGTGGTGCTGGTACCACTAGATAACCACATTGTATTAATCACCTTCTATTCGCTCCATTTAAGGTGGAGGGATCCCCACCCTAGAGTTTTGGGTATGAGTGAACATATCTTGAACTGACACTGGGCATATGACACTGACAGCAGTTCATTAATCACACAGAGCACTTCTGTTGGGGGAAGGACACTGCATCCCATGCAAGGTCACACTGGAGTTACACTTAGGAACAGAGTGAACAATGAAGCGAGGCAGGCTTTGCATTATCCAGAAGGTGGCGTTGTCCCTGATGCCTTCAGCAGGGTGTAATGGTTTGTTTGAAAAATTCTGTGGGCTAGCAAGAAACTGAAACCCACTGCTCAGGGATAAAAAGGAGGTTCACCTGGTCCAATTGATAAGGAGGGTTGCTTGGATAGGGGACCTTATCTGTTGGAGCAGAGTAGGGAGTGGTACTTGCAGTTAGGCCATTCAAAGCCCTCCCTATTTTATCAGATATCAAGTCAGTACATAATATTATGCCATAATAATAGGCCTTTTGCCACACATACGCAAAAGAATGAAGTTGGACCTCTAACTCACTACATATACAGAAATTAACACAAAAATGGGGAATTCCCTGGTAGTCCAGTGGTTAGGACTCAGCAGTTTCACTGTCATGGCTCGGGTTCAGTCCCAGGTCAGGGAACTAAGATCCTGCTAAACCTCACGGTGTGGCCAAAACCTCCCCCAACCCACACACAAAATGGATCAATGCTCTAAATATAAAAGCTAATGTTATAAAACAGTAGAAGAAACCATAACAGTAAATCTTCATGACATCAAATTTGTCAAGAGATTTTTAGTTTAGACAGCAAAAGCATGAGCAACATAAGGAAAAAAGAAATATCTGAACTTCCATATTCATTGCAGCATTATTCACAATAGCCAAGATGTAAAGGTAGCCTAAATATCCATCCACAGATGAATGGAGAGAATATGGTATATACATATAATGGGATGTTACTTAGCCTTAAAAAGGAAGGAGATCCTGCCATATACAGAAACATGGATGAACGTGTGGGACATCGTACTAGCGACGTAAGCCAGTTACAGAAGGACAGATGCTACACAACTTCACTTGTATGAGGTATATAGAATAGTCAAACTCAAGGAAGCAGAGAGTAGAGGGGTGGTTTCCAGGAGCCGGGGTGGGGATGGGAATAGGGAGTTGTTGTTTTTGAACAGGTATAGAGTTTCAGTTATGCAAGATGAATAAGTTTCTAGAGATCGTCTGTAAAACTTAGTGCCTATATTTAACAATACTGTATTGTGTGTTTAAAATTTTAAGAGATTGGATATATATTAAGTATTCTTACCACAATAAAACTTTTAAAAAGATAAATTTGATTTCATAAAAATATAAACACAGTTTTGTACATCAAACAAAATTATCAAATAAGTGAAAAGACAACCTACAAAATGGGAAAAATATTTGCACATCATATGTCTAATAAGGGTTAATTAATATCCAGAATGTATCAAGATCTCTTACAACTCGACAACAAAAAGACAAGCAACATTATTTTTAAATGGGCCAAATATTTGAATAGAAATTTCTCCAAAGACAGTTTAAAAATGCCCACTCAGCACTTCAAAAGATATTTAACATGATTAATAATTAAAATGCATTTCAAAACCACAATGAGATACCACTTAACACCCACGAGAATGACTATACTGAAAAGGTTGGAAATAAGTGTTGGTGTGGATGTGGAGAAATAAGAACACTTATTCATTGCTAATGGGAATGTAAAAAGATACAGCCACTGAATCAGAAAACAGTTTGGCAGTTCTTGGAGTTAAAAATAGAATTATCATATAATCTGGCAATTCTACTCCTAGGTATATACCAAGAGAAATGAAAACATAAATCCACATAGAAACTTGTACAGGAATGCTTATAGCAGCATTATTCATAATACCAAAAGGTTTAAACAAATGTCTATCATAGGAGAATGTAAAAACAAATTTTGGTGTATATGTACAGTGGAATATTATTCAACCATAAAACAGAATGAAGTACTGACAAATGTTACCACTTGGATGAACCTTTTCAACATGCTAAGTGAAATAAGCCAGACACAGAAGGTCACATGTTGTACAATTCGCTTTAAACAAAATATCCAAAATAGGCAAATCCATAGAGTCAGGGGGCAGATTAGTGGTTATCAGGATGTGGGGGAAAAGAGGAACATAGAATGACTTTTTAATGGGTATGGAGTTGATTATTTAATGGATATTTGTCTGCAGTGATGAAAAATTGTTGAAACTAGAGAGAGAGAGTGGTTATACACTATTGAAAATGAACTAAATGCCATTGAATCATATACTTTAAAGTGGTTATTTGTGTGTTATGTGCATTTTACCTTCATTAAACAGACACATATTCACACATACATACACACACAAAGTCACTCACACACATACAAATGTGAATTAGACTCTCAATTCTTCAATTTGAAGTTTTAGCCATTTTCATCCTCCAGGAACAAATAGTGTTGAAAAATAGGCTTGCCTTTCTAAAATTATGAATTGAAAGTATAAGTTTAATCTGGTTTTTATTTTGGGATTTATAAAATAAAAATATAGATCTGACACTAATGTGACTATGATATATGCTTATATTTCCTGAAATTTTTCAACTAAAAGTTTACCGTATTGCTGATGGAAATTGAAGTATATGTAATGAGTGATACCTTTATTTAAAATTCCTAGGATTAGTTAGTAAGATATTTTCTAACTTCCACATCCAGTTTCTCAAAATATTCATGCTTTCTTTGGATACAGAGAGCCAAATAATTTCTTTGTATCTTTCTATTTTTCTATTATCAATAATTCAAGTAGGCATAGCCTTAAAAACAATTTGCCATGTTCTCTGACTTACACACACCTATTTGAGGGTTAATATAAGTAATCTATTTAATGCTATTTTTTGAAATACTATCTTTATATACTATGTCAGGCTTCTTCTCAGGAATAGTATGGCACTTCAAGGAGTTACCTCCTCTATGTGAAATGAGCATGAAACTATTGCTCTGCCTTCTCTGTCTTGTTAGCCTGTAGGGAGCTAAAGAATAAACACCAGGTTCATCCTGTGGTAAGTTTTTGAGTACTACTTGCCTTTATTTGGAACAATATGACAAACTTGAAATGTACTAAACATTTTATGACAGATACTGACTGAAATCACTGATTTTTTTCCTGAAGAAAAGGGAAATAGTGTAAGGAGAAATAATTTACAATGATTAGCTGAAATGCATTGGAGGAGAGAATGTTAACCATGATCTTGATTTTTTTTCCATAGAATTTCCCACACTCAAGTAACTTTCCCTCAAGATTCTTTTAGGAAAGTCTAGTATTTGTGACATAACACAAGTCAGGGCAAGGGTCACACATAACAGGATGCTTGAAGAACTACCAATGGACTGGGGAATATAGATTTTAATATCAACAGGTTCAAGTTGCTGACAGATTGGACATACTTGGTAAGACATCTGATCCCATAGGAAAAGTGCATTTCAGGATCTGATAGCTGATCTGACTGTTACAGTATACTGGAAAAAGGAAAAGAAAAATGTGTTAAGGCTGAATGAACTTGTAGTTTTCTGATTACATTTTGTGATTCTGCCAGATTTTAATTATTCAAAATGTATTATAAACTAAGATGAGAAGTAAAACAGTTATTTTTCATGAAACTTGAGTATATTTTATTTGTGAAGCTGCTGCCATAGAAATGAGTACACAAATGTATTAGTTGAGGTTTTGTCCTATGAAAGAATAATTCTATGAAGACCCTTAAAATACTTGTGTGTATATATACATATATATAATAAAAGTATATATTTCCATGATTATGTCCAATAATAGTGTCAGAGTCACCATTACAAGGAAAAGATATTGACAAAATATGTTAATAATTGTTCTCTTATGTAGTAAAACTTAAATTAGATAATGTCATGTCTCTTAGTAGATTTTCCAGTATATGCCTGAAGATATTTCTAATAGCAAGAAAAACTTCATCTAGAGGCAGCAAAGATGAGAGCTGTCTGTCACTGGAAATTAGTACAAAGACAAGGTTTCAAGTGAGGGTATTGATTAACTTACAAGAGGAAGGAAGGAAGCTACTTTTAGAAGATGTGACAGGATATTTAGAGATCTCTTTGAGTCTTTGTGTTCAAGAGCGAAGTGTTTTTCTCTCCTTTCTCTGGAACTTAAAAAAATCCAAAAATAAAGCATATAATAATAACAAATCAATATATTTTCATAAATTCAAATGACAAAGTATTAAACATTTATATTCAAGTGTTATAGTTTATCCTTGTCCCTTTATAACAAGATATAGATATGTATGTGTGTATATACACACATACATATATACATATATATAAACACATATATATACACATACACATAAAAATTTAAATATATGGTAAATTTTAATTAGAATGAATAAAAACAGTCTTAAAGCTAAGATATAAACTCTCATTTTCTCAAGATTTTAGATCAAATTGCTTTGTTAAGATACTATTTAAAACAATATGTTTCAATGACTAAGAGTAAAAAAAAAAAACTTTGGGCACTGTTGGTGTATGGTACAGCACATAGAAAACTATATTATAAAATCAATAATTTTAGCAATCTCCATGATTCAAAGAGATTGTTGTCTGGACTGTACTGTTGTGCTTCTTACAGTCAGAAAATTAGAATAAAACTTAAGGTCTGGGTTTAACTTTACTGATTCTGGTTACACGCCTTACATAAACAAGGTCATCATTTTCATTTAACTTGCTGAAATTTCTTAAGGGCAAATATTACCTTACCTTCCACATAGAAATATTCCCCATTTCAAAAATCTGCTTGTCCCTTCAACCGTGCTTCAATTGTTTTGGTCCCTCCAAAACCTAGATACAGAATAGGAAACTGTGTAGTATGGAAATGTGAATACATGGATAGTTAATATAGACAGTTGTGTCTTAATTCTTCCTTTAGCTGTCACAAACAATTTTGGGAAAAAATTAGAAAAGGATTTTAACCAATTTGGATATTTGCGCACTGTTCTCAAAATTTCTTTTGGGAACCTGCCAAATCAGAGACACAATAAACATCTACCTCTGTAGCTATCAACTATTCCAGTAGTTTCTCATGTTATTTAAATAATATATATTAGATATAATTACCAAGACCATTTTCTATTTCAAAATAATGAGGACAAAAACAAACTATTTTCTTTCTTAAACTATGGCCAGATTTGTAACACTACCTTGGAGCTATATATAAACCCTTCATTCTAGACATAACAAAAGACTTTTCAAAGAGTTCTTACAAAATAAAATGTGTTGGGCTTCCCTGGTGGCGCAGTGGTTGGGAGTCCACCTGCAGGGGACACGGGTTCGTGCCCCGGTCTGGGAAGATCCCACATGCCGCCCAGCGGCTGGGCCCGTGAGCCATGGCCGCTGAGCCTGTGCGTCCGGAGCCTGTGCTCCGCAACGGGAGAGGCCACAACAGTGTGAGGCCCGCGTACCGCAACAACAACAACAAAAAAAATAAAATAAAATGTGTTTTTATTTGTATGTTTTGTCCCTTGATCGTCCCTATTTACCTTGATGTTGCTTCCCTATTTACTTTGTTTTTTATATCTTTCCTAAAAATATTTTACATGGTAAGAGAGAGGAATTTAAATAACTTTATTGAGTAAAATATAAAGGCCAATATATTTAATTTATATATTTATACATAATATAATTTCACAAAAATTTATAAATAAATCTAGGGAAAACCTAATTATAAAATCGGGAGTTGGGTTTTATATCTTAGATAATAAAAATAAATGTTCATAGAGGAATTAACTTATGTATTTCTCTTATGTAAAAAATACATAACTTATGTGTTTTTTACCCTACTGTCTCTCTGCTTCCTAAATATCAACCAGAAATAACAACAAATCAATATATTAAAATAGCCTATTGCTGATGCTGAATTCTGAAAATAAGTTTCTTAGCACTTTCTTCCATGTTTCCCAGTATACTAATCTACTTATCTAATGATTTCTTAAAAATTTTTCTGGACTTTTAGTGACATCTGATCTGCTTTTATTATCTTCACTTCCCTTGTTACTATGGAGGAAAGAAGGGGAAAAATGAATTCCAGGATTGAATCTACCATGATTAATAACAGGCATGCCTTGGAGATATTGTGGGTTGAGTTTCAGACCACTGCAATAAAGCAAATATTGCAATAAAGCAAGTCACGCGAACTTTTTGGTTTCCCAGTGCTTAGAAAAGTTATGTTTACACTATACTGTAGTCTATTAAATGTGCAATAGCATTATGTCTAGAAAAGAGTGTACATACTTTTTAATTATAAAATACTTTATGGCTAAAAAATGCTAACCATAATCTGAGCCTTCAACAAATCCTAATCATTTTGCAATAGTAACATCAAAGATCACTGATCACACATCATCATAACAAATATAATAATGAAAAAGTTTGAAATATTACAAGAATTACCAAAATGTGACACAGAGACATGAAGTGAGTAAATGCTTTTGGAAAAAATGATACCAATAGACTGGCTCAAAGCAGGGTTGCCACAAACTTTCAATTTACAAAAACTGTAACATCTGCAAAGTGCAATAAAGCCAAGTGCAATAAAATGAGGTTTGCCTTTAACTCTTCTTAACTAGTGTCTAAATTTCTAATAACAGGTCATAAGCAGGTTTCATATTTTTTGTAGTACATGCCCATAGTTTTTAAGTGAACATCCAACATTAGAGTCGACATAAGCACGTGTAGTTTATTTTACTTTTATTTTTATATATAATGTGTTCTTTTTTATTTTAAAGGCAAAATAAGTTCAATTCTCTATTTTATATAAATTTAAGAACTCCAAAGAGTTACATAAAAAGAAACCAGGAATGATCTAAAATGTAGTGAATTTTTTAATTGGAAATCCATAAAAATTATTTAAACTTTTTTCTAAAAGTTGAAGATCACTTTTACAATTATAATTTTAGGCAAAGAACATTTTTTGTAGTGTTTGTTCATTATGTTCTCCTCAAGATTATTTCCATTCCTTCTCAATTGCCTTAAAGAAAAGATCCTTCAATAATAGATCATCTGCATTTTTAGGCTATATTTTCACTCACTTAGTGATTGTGCCTCTAGTTCATCACGGAAAAGAATGCACAAGATATCTTCTTAACCCTAGAGATACATATACTCATTTTTTTAAAATTAATTAATTTATTTTTGGCTGTGTTGGGTCTTCGTTTCTATGCGAGGGCTTCCTGTAGTTGCGGCGAGCGGGGGCCACTCTTCATCGCGGTGCGCGGGCCTCTCACTGTCGCAGCCTCTCGTTGCGGAGCACAGGCTCCAGACGCGCAGGCTCAGTAGCTGTGGCTCACGGGCCCAGTTGCTCCGCGGCATGTGGGATCTTCCCAGACCAGGGCTCGAACCCGTGTCCCCTGCATTGGCAGGCAGATTCTCAACCACTGTGCCACCAGGGAAGCCCCATATACTCATTTTTATGTTGGTAATTATTAAATTTATATGTTAATCATTTGTTTCAGAAGTGACTTTGGGATACACTATGTATAGATTATAAAATTAAAAGAAATATGTAGATTTCTAAAAATATTCATATACAAAAAATTAAGCAAAATAAAATTATTATGTTTAAAATATCTGACAATTCAAAAGAGCATCTTATTTTCTGAAATTGATCATGGGTAATTCTTGAGATGTTGATTCCACCATCCTCTTTTAAAGGCCCGTTTTATTTAAATATTAGAAAAAAATTAGCACAAATAGAATGTGACCTGTAAATGCTGGCAGTACCTGCAAGGGACAAATTCATATATGACTAGGCTCATTTCTTAATAGCAGATCCTTTTCTAAATGGTGAGACTTAATAGCTATAGAAATTTACAAGACTCAAAAGAGTGCCACAAATGTCCATGTGGCATTGAAACATTATTTATTTTGAGTAACAAATTATTTATTGAATTTCTAACATGTGAGAAGAATCCAGGGAAAATGGAATTCTTTGACCTGGGAAGCTTCATTGAGGATTGCTTGATGCTTAATATGTCTCCTCAGCAAGCTCAGACATAAGCCTCAGAGTTTATTTGTTTGTGAAAAAGCATTAATACCATTGCAGTTTTACTCTGTGGGGAATAATTTAAGGAACTAAAATGTTAATCCAGTTATTTGGGAAATTTTTTTTTAGTTTTTGAGTTTATTAAGGCAAAAAATGAAAAAAAAAAGCACGTAACCTTATATTTTATGCCAATAGAAAATATAACATAAAGATTGAGAAATATGTTTTGGTCTACATACTAACCGAATAGTGTAATGCACTGAATCTGCCTTCTGTCCCATCACTAAGATTCACTGGTTGCTTTCCTAAGACAAAGGCTGTTTTAAAAAATATTTTTCTATTTATGCATGTCTTGGTTATAGATGCTAAATAATACTTATGGGAAATTTTTCACTCATCTCAATGTTAATAATATTGAATGTATTGAATCTCTGGTCATACATTTTCATAATAATGATTAAGTATACATATGATGCTATTTATTAATAACAGAATTGATGAAATTTAAATATAGGATCAATAGAAGTGTAAGGCAAATAAAGACCAATGAACCACAAAAGCATGTGGAGCTGGGTGAGGCTACTTATTCCACATATGTTGCTTAGCAGTAACTCCTTCCTGCAGCTGATGCTGATTCTGGGAAGCAATTAATGCTGACGTGACTGGAAAATATACATGAGAAGTCAATGAATCATGTCTAGAAAAAATGCCCCTCTTTTAAAGGTGCTTGGTAGGATACATAATTTACTCTAAACCTGGAGCAATATCAAAATAATCATTAATTCCATAAACAGAGGTTTCCAAGTACTTACAAGAAGCTTCAAAAATGATTTTTTAAATGCAACATAGCTGTGTCATTCTTCACAAAATGATAATAAAGTTAAAACTTTCCATCCATCTATGACAAAGTAGTTTTAATATGAAGATAATATATTTCAAAATACAATCATGAGTGAAATGTGAGCTTAAATTACATTTCAGCAATAGTACCATGTTTCATTTAAATTAGTAATTCAGGAATATTTCATAAATTTAATTAATATTGTATACAGTAGTACCTCAGTTATGTAAACATAAGATTAAAAACTATAAAATTGAGCTTTCCTTTTTTATAAGACAGGAAAATAATTGATCATAACATGGTGCAAAAGGAATTTATAGATTCTTCAGTTCAGTGTAACAATGCCCAAAGCCAGTAACTGAAGCAGTATATTCTGAGAAGCATGAACTTCCTAGAATTAGAATTAGACCTTAGTATTGCTCAAACAATGCTATTATGAATAAATACTAAAGAACAAACAGAGCTAAATTATTTTCTAATAATTTCATTTTTAAAATATTAATACTTTCCTCCCTACCTGCTGTCTGAACAGTTCAATGCTTTTTAATAAAAAAAAATTATAATGTCTGAAAAGAGAGATGAACCAGGCATCTTCAATCTAAAAGACATCTCATTGGTTTAAAGAAGCCCTATATGCTACATAGCACAAGGGATATTCGTTAATAAAGCTGGAAAAAATTGCAAAAGCCCCCTCCCCACAATTTTTTAAAATATATATATGTGTCATTACTGGGTGGAAAGGGGAAAAAGAGAGGATAAGAAGAGTGGCTTCTTCACAAATGAGCACCAGTTCAAACTATTTCATATATTGAACATGAAAGAAAAGTTCTATTTGGATGAAAGGTTTTAAGGCTGAATAATAATTAAAAACACTCTTAAAAGATATCAGGTGGCTTCTATGATAAATCACAAAAAAAGTCTAATGAACTAAATCAATAGTTACCAACATCATTTACCAAGACAATCAGTTTTTGAAATATGTATGTTTTTTTAACTATTCTGAAATATGTCAGGCACTCATAACAAAACTAATTAGAAATTTAGTTAACATTTCAAAATAACGTATGACAAATATTTAGGTAAGTAAATTCATATGGAAATGAAAATTCCTTATTTTACTGTAGTGAAATTTTGGATGTCCATCCAGTTCAGGTAGCTGAGGGAAGAAGCCATCACTTTATGTAATGGGGTCTCAGTTGTAGATTTGTAGATTAGATCTGAATAATTTCAATCCTTTTGTTCTTAAGTCATACATCATAATTATTATTTTACACCAAGAAAAAAAGTTATCATAAACTATTCATTTTTCTCTAAACAATGATATCATTTTATGGCTGTCACCATCTTTTTATTTACTACTATCTGAAATGATCTCGCTCTTGTTATTCATTCTTAGTCTTTCTCACTTTAAACTCTAAAATGTTTAGACTTCTTGCTTATCTTTTTCACTTCTATATCTTCATCATCTAGAAGAGTGTCTAGGACATAATTAAGGTATTAATAAATTTTGTTTAATGAAAAAATCATTATGACCCATTTGGTTTATTATTTAATTTCCCTACTCCTTAGGTTTATAGTCTGCAACAATGAGACTGGTGAGGAAGGAAATTACGTGTTTGTTCAGTTTTCAGCAAACGTTAAACTGGAAATAATTCAATAGTGCTTAATACCCAAATAATATCCAGTGTGAGAAAATCTAATTGAGAGTGATTAAAAACTAGTATTAAATATCAAATGTATAATATTTCAATATGTAAAAAGTCTGGAGGTAAATGTTATTTATACCTCTTAATAAAGAGTACTATTTTCATGCTGAAAATCTGTCTATGAATTATATTTGGTTATGGACAAATTGCTGGCAGGTTGAGGGTGGCTATAAATAGTCAATAATTTTTCACTATGAACATGATAGCTTTGATGATATGAGCATAAATGTAAAAATAGCAAATACATGTACAAATGTAAATTAATTAGAGAAATGAAATTTCCGTTAATATCTTAATCCCATTAGTGTTCTGCTTTAAGAAACTATATTTTTCAAGCTAATATGCTAGCCCTTTGCTAAGTTCTATGAATAAAAATATAAATAAGTTTTTGGTAGACAAAATTATAAGTTAGGAGAAAAGAAAGAACTTTTTTATTTTCTGTCACAAATCATTTTGAATTTAGGATTTTCAGTACAATTACCATTTCATTTTTTATATACAGTTTGATGATGCTATGACTAGGCTGAAGTTAATTATTTACTTACAGAATATGAACTTATTTCTTACGTAATTTAACTGTGCATTAATTCTCTCCTTTGTAAATTAAAGATGATAATAGTATCTACCTTATAGGGTTGTTATTAGTATTAAATGTGTTGATAGTTATAAAGTGATTAGAAACAGACTGGCCTATGGTAAGATTTAATAATGCTGTTAAGTAGGGAAATAAAACATAAGGACCAATGTCAATGTTAAAAAAAAATTAAAGAACTAAATCTTAGTGAATGAAATCCATCCTACATATACTTTATGTATGTTGTTTCTTATGATAATGTTTACCATTATAATTAACACACTAGATATATTTGAGAATTATTTTATACATAGCTTTGTGAAAAAATAACATCAATTCATAAGAAGGAACTTATGAAGTTGTAGTTTTACTTTCGTTAAATATTAGATTATATCATTTGATAAACTGACAGTTAAATAATTTTATAATATAGAATATATTCTATCCTAAAATTATAAGAATAGTAAATGATCCTATAGATATACTAAGAAATATAAAATAGGTAATGTAATATTACAAAATCACACAAATACCTGTAGTATTTAATATGTATACAACAAAATGCAGGGGAGTGCTGCTTTATGTTAACTGCCTTATTTCAGGGACTCTACGATGGCAGTGATTGTACAATGCCAAACTGCTAGATGTTACATATTGTATATTTAAAATTTTAAATATTAAAACAAAACAAAAACAACAAAATGACACTGTGAATCTTAGGTTTTTTGTGTAAGTCCTACAGTTAATCAGCAAGTGAATCAGGATTTAATCTCAGATCTTTTGCCTTCCAAAGATGGTAATACTTCTATTATATTAGATAACTTAGAAAAGCTTAATTCAGGCAACCTTAATATTGGAAATATAAAACCATATTTATCTCTGATATAGTGACAGCATTAACTGAAAAAAAAGAATTAAACATACTTTTATTAGATTTGTACAATATATAGGATTTTATTATGGGAAGAAAGTAAGATGAATAAGATCTAATCTTGGAAGTGGTGAAGGATGGAGAGTGGTAAGAAGAGGGGCTAGCAGGCACTTACAGATAAATGGAGTTAAAAGGAGAAGGCAACAATTACTATACTTGGGGTTTCTTGAATAGAAATAAATCTAACTGAGGTGTGAAATGCTTAAAGTGGGAGCAAACCATGTTATCAGGAGGTTAAGACTCACAAAAATTAGTTTTAGCCTCTTTAAAGTCACTTCATACCAGTTGCTTAGCTTTCTTAACCTCAATATTTTCCCAGCATAACTCAGTTTTTGTGGTGACCATGTTAATTGCATGTTCAGTATTAAATGAATATGTTATTGTTAATGATTCCTAAAGGAAGATTGTCTAGGCTTATGTGAAGTCCTTAATCTAAATTCAATAAGGACATTGATTGATGAAAGAGTAATGAAGATAATATCCCCCATTAAATGAAGAACACGTCCTAGCCATAAATATGTAAACAGATAACAACGGAAAGGGAAGTGGAATAGAGAAAGTTTTTGAAACAAACTTTTTTTCCTTATACATATCTTTTCTGTGGTCACTAAAAAGACTTAGAAGTACTGATAGCCCATTAGTAATGAATAGCGTGAGTACCCAGATTGTGGTCTCTAAATACCATTTCCCACTAAAATGAACAAAGTAAAGTGTGATTCCAAATCTGGGACAGGAAATATGAAAGATGAGGCATGAAGTTATCAAAAGCTGCGAGTATCATGTAAAAAGATACAGGAGCCAAGTTAGAGGAAATTTCATTTTTCTAAGATGGAAAAAGGGGTATTATAAAGAATAATCACTGCAATGGATTGAAATATCTAAAATGCATTAACATCCATGACTTTATTAAAACTTCATTGGTTACCTTTGGATTGCTAGAACATTAGACGATTATTCTTCAAATTGTAAAAAAAAAAAAAAAAAAGAAAAAAGAAAACAATTGAGAATTTATCCTACCTTTCTTTTATGTATTATATTTCAGGGAATCCAAATAATGAACAAATCAGAGCTAATAAGTGTAGGACATGATTTAATTAGATTATCACCCTTTTAAATCTCTTATGAAGTAATGTATAATAAGCAAAGATCATCAATAGAAGTCAAAAATATTAGGTAAATTCTGGTGGAGAACTTTATGAATCATGCTGATATTGGAATCCAATGATGAATCTTGACAAAAAGTGAAGCAATCTGACAATATTTTTTTGTAATAAAATAAGAAATATGCAGCCACATTTATGAGGTAATCATGGCTAAAATAAAAGCATCCTAATGAAACATCTAACACTAATTGCCAGTTTAGGGATATAAGAGGGTTAGAGGAATGTGTTAAATGAATTTAGGAATCAATAAAACCCTGAGTGTGAGAATATCTGTAGGACAAATGTCTTACTTTGGATTCTCCAGAAACTGGTCCTTGGACAATGATTATAATGCAGGGACCATGAATGGGGAGTGGCAAGTTGGAGCAGGCAAGGGAATACAACCATAAAGCCTGCATTGCAAACTAGCTACCACTGGGGGGAACCAAAGCCTAATCTCATCACGCTGGAAACTGCTAAGGAAAAGTGTACACAATACCATTCAGAGGCATTCCATCCAAGGGCCTAGGGAGATGGGGTGTTTCTGCACCAATAGCCCTCATTTTTTGGTTATAATTTTATTTCAAGGGCATTAATTCTAATTTTCCATCCAGGATTAGAGTGGTTTTCTGTAGCTTTAAGGGAAGCCCCCAGGCCGAAATATCAGATACTGGCTACATAAAAAGGTAAAGGGCACTGACTTCACTAGTTTCTACCAGAGGTGACTCAATATATTCAACAAATATATGGCATGGGAGGTAGAGGAGGAAATGGTTATAGATTCAAAGAAACTTCATACATTACTGAGAACTACTATACATATTTATTATATTGATTTTGGTGATGGTTTTAGGGATATATATATGTCAAATCTCATAAAAGTGTACAGTTTTAAATATGTGCAGCTTATTGTATGTCAGTTATACCTCAGACAAATGGTTTTAAACAACAGTGGAAAAAGAAAACAACGTAAGAAATCATACCAGCCAAATTTTTTTTTAAAAAGATTTATTTGGATCTTAATTAGAACACGGCAACTGAAAAAAACATGTGATAATTTTAAAAACATATGCACAACAGACTGAATTTAGATGATATTCAGGAATTACAGTTAATTTTGCTGTGTACGATGTTTGTTCTGTAATTAAGTTAAAGTATCATCTGTTAGATATGATGTCTGGGATTTATTTTTATTTTATTTATTTATTTTTTAATAAATTTATTTATTTTATTTATTTATTTTTGGCTGTGTTGGGTATTCATCGCTGCGCGGGGGCTTTCTGTAGTTGCGGTGAGCGGGGGCTACTCTTTGTTGCGGTGCGAAGGCTTCTCATTGCGGTGGCTTCTCTTCAGAGCACGGGCTCTAGGCACATGGGCTTCAGTAGTTGTGGTATGCAGGCTCAGTAGTTGTGGCACACGGGCTTAGTTGCTCCGTGGCATGTGGGATCTTCCCAGACCAGGGCTCGAACCCGTGTTCCCTGCATTGGCAGGCGGAATCTTAACCACTGCACCACCAGGGAAGCCCCTGGCGTTTATTTTTAAATACATTTGTGAAGAGAAAAAAGTTTGGGTGGGCATCAGAGAAAGCAAGAGTAGCTCATGATGGTTTACTTTGCTATTTCTGCCCTTCTCCTATTCCCTCTAATTTTGTTTGAAGTGTTCCATAATAAAACGTTAAAGATAGCAATCTTAAAACCAAAACAAAGAAAAAAAAACTTTGTGATTTTTGCAAGTAGATGAATAAAAAACTCTATTTAATTACTATTACTTTCAACATAGCACAGCTTTTGTTTTGACTTTTATAAATGTCTGGGTTTTAAAAATTCTACCATGTACCATGATCTACCCCATAGTGGTGTTTTGCCATACAAACCAAAATTTTCAGCCATCTATATAAAAATAAAATATGACAGTAATTTTACTACTACCTTTGTTCTGCGTAGAACATAGAATTTGTTTTACTGTGTGCCTTCATTTTAGAACATCTTCTCTATTTATTCATATGATAAACATAATTCTTGATTATAGTAATTTGAAGATCATATTCACTGAGTCCAGTTTCTGGTTTAACTGGACATATAATAGGGCAGAACTTTGAAAATAAAAATAGAATGGCACATATTTTTATATTTCCTAAAGTTAAAGAGAAAAAAATGGGATGAGGAAAAAGATAACTTGAAAAATTCCGTTAATTTAATATGCAGTCACTTCAAAATAAGTGTGTTGAAAATCCAATCAGACATTGGCATTTTCTGTAACAAATGTACTTTTAACACAACCTAATAAGTAGAGAGGAAGACAGTCTGCTAAAAGAATAATTTCATTGTTTTACTCAAGATAACTGCTACATCATAATGATGAAAGATTTTTTGTATGTATAAGACAAAGCTGAGCTATAATGAGGTTATTGGTTTTTTCTAGACCAGCAAATAAGTGAACTATAAGTAATGGGTTCCAATTTAGAGTTCTTTCTTTTTATGCTGAAAATAAGGACTTTGCGAGACTCTGATATATCTGTGAGTGCCTCTGAATGCTCTTCAGTCATTAGAAATGAGTTTACAGGGGTTGAGGGGGGAAGGGAGACTGAAGTTCTATTTATATTCTATAATGTAGTAACATGGTCATGAAACCCTGAGGCTAAACTTTCTAAGGAAAAAAATGTAAATAATAAATGTTCTACAATGAATAAACTAGAAAAGAAACTAATTTCAAAAGAACCTGACACTAAACCAAGTGAAGCAACTTCCTTAAAGAAAGACTTTTGTAGGACATTTAAATAAAGCAATGAGACAAAATGAAGGCACAGTAAAAAAACATTTGATAAAAGAAATTTGGATTGAATGAGTTACCAGCTAGTTGTTCTATGGGATGGGAAATATTAACTTGTGCCGACTATATCCTGTTTGGCCATTTGAGATCTTTAGGTATATATTTCCAATGCCTGGAATTCATTTCTGTTGTCTTTAGTGCAGATGATATTTATACTCTCTAAATCAATTGCCTAATATAGTCTTATAGATTTAAAAATTTCATGTTTCAAAAGAGATTTGAAAGTGAGATTGGTTTTAACACAGTATTGTGAAAGACCATTTTTAGAGATATTAAAGTAGAGTGTTAACTATTCATATTCATATTAGAATTTGTCTGTGTTCTAACAAAAATTGATTTGAGATAAAGGAATGTAAGGAAATACTGTGGGAGGTTTTCCATACATGACATACTGCTTTATTTCTAGTATTAACTTAGTTACTTGCAAACTGCAACTGAATGTTCTTCTGACATTTCTAACATCTGTTAGGAGACAGTAGTGGTTATGGACTGGGGAAACAAATATTTATGGAATAATGTCCAAATTTCTGAGAAGCATTAATATGTGCAAACAGGAAAACAACTGAAATTTTCAGTAATTTTTAATAATAAAATATCAAGGTGGAATTTTTTTCTATTTTCAACTATGTATTTTCCTGAAAATCCAAGAGACCAAATGAGATTAAACTCAATTTCATACCTATTATTTATCTGCATGCTAGTCAAAGAAAATTGGAAAAAAATCATGTTAAACAAGCATGTTTCATCATAAACTGTCAATGATAGAAAATGCCCATTACTTTTCTGTGTATATATGTGCTTATTTTATGATTACAGTTGCTTTTATTTCTATGAGTAAATTCATATTATTTTAAACTTTCTTATATGTCTTTTTCCACTGCGAGTATGAATTCTATATTTTATGAATGATATAGTCATCTTTTTCAATAGAAATATCTCTGCAAAAATTAAAATGTGTTCAATAATAACTTATTGAATACTTACTATGTTTTAGGTTTTATACCAGGTGCCAGTATTAAAAATATTTAATAGAGTTCATTGTGTAAACAATACAATGTAATATAGCCTGTGAAAATATGCATTAACAGAAATATAAAAATGACGAGATCCTGTTAAACACACAGGGATTAAATATGATGGAGGGAGTAGAAGAAATATTATTGCAGAATTCCAGAGAGGAGCAACATTTACAGTGTGGAATTTGGCAGTATGTGCAAAGCAAATCAGGTGTGAGACATGACTGGCTCATAGAGAATTCAGAGTGATTTCTAACCTACTGTCTAAGGGGAGTGGTAAAGTGAAAGCAAACATGATAATCTTTCTCAGTAGAGGGAGCTGCAGGAACACTGCAGGAGGAAGAGGCTTGATATCAGCAAGACATGTGAGAACAACTGGCAGAGCCCGAACCATGGGTCCAGAATATGGTCCGTTTGTGACTTCCCAGCTTCAGTCTGATGATAACCTTTCCGCAGCCCTCTCCTCAAGGAAATCAGAGTCCCCATGGACTGTGCGATATGAAGGTATCCTGGCCCCACCAATTTCCTGGAATCCACTGCATGCCCGCATCAACAGTTGCTGATCCCCTTCTCCCCCAGCTTCACCCTGGAGGTGGCCAGTTGCTTGCCAGGTATTCAGATGAGCTCCTCTCCTGCCAAACCAGCTGCTATCCAGTGAGCTGATCTGGTGTGGTCTGAACCCCTTCCAAGTTTATCCTTCTTTAGATACTTTTCCTCAGCCCTGGGGTACCATACAGTTTCCTGATATCTAATAGTTGCTCTTTTACCATAGTTAATTATGCTTTTATAAAATATCCCATTTAGCCTTCTGTGTAGTTTTTTGTAATCTTTTTCTCCCAATTAGACTCAGACTGGCACATCGTTTTAGTTTATTCTTCTCATTCACAAAGTATGGAAATTCACATGCTTCTTAAAGACAATTTATGAATGACTTCCTGTGTTCATAAGCAAGGCAAGTCATGGAAAATGCATTGAAATATTTTAAAATACCATTGTTTACTTGATGTTATGGATGATTTTCATACTGTACAGAATGAATGTGTATTTTCAGGAAATCAGCATCCTAATTAAAATATTGCAGATGGGTTCCCCAAATAGAAGTTTATGTCTAATTTAATGGAGTTCTTTGAATATCCATTTGACATCAGGAGTTTGTGAATTTAAAATTTCTTTTAATTTGATGCTATGATCCTATATTTAAAATTGGTAGCTGCCTGCAGTCACACCTGACAAGAAAACTGCATAAAAGAAAAACCATAAAAAATAGGTACATTGTCTTGAGACTTTGTCAAAAGAAACCTTAGTTAGCATTTCATTTTTTCTCTTAGTTCATAAATAAATGGGATAAATTGAAAACAAATTTCTAAGATTTGGCCTGTAATGTACTTAATACATTAAAAAATGAGTGTAGAAGGTTTGAGGTCATGTGTATTATTCACATTACATTGGAAATACTAAAAATTCAAGCCCCAAATGCATTAACTCAGAAAAATCGGATTTACAGATCCATGAGCTGGGAAATTCCTAAACTATATTATAAGGCTATGAATTATATTTGAGGCCTACAAGGTTTAGCTCTATTTGAAATTAATTTAACTAATGATATGCCTTAGTAGTCCAATATGTTAGAAAACTGATAAATATGATCCCTATGTAAGGCAGTCACTTGCCGTTTCTTCATTTTGAAAACTTAGATCTGGGCTGAGGAGGGGTTTTTGGTTTTGGTGTTGTCATTATATTTTTATTTATTTACTGAAGAGCATACTTTATTATTGTTACTCTTTTAAATTTGCATGTGAGGGAAATTAATTTAACCAGGCTTGTGAGAAAAATACAGTTTGCCAATTTTGTGGCACCAAGGTAACTAACACTGTAGATTTACTTTACTTTGGTGATACTTAAGTGATCATTATAGATTATATAGATATAGTCCTGGGCTCTCTCTTTTAGTTCATTCCTTTGTTTGTTCTGACTCAGCCTAAAAAAGCTAGTGTCCAAGCTCTGGTTTGGAGCAAATAACCCAGTCTACCAGACACTCTAAAATTCTAACTCTTCATCACTGTACACACATTAAATCATTGTTCTACTGATAAAATGATAGTTTGATAAATCAGTAATGGTGGGGAAACATTAACAAGGCCTCAAGCATGTCTACCTCAATTGTCCCACTTGTCTGAAGTACAAGTGAACAAGGAAGCCTGTTCACACTGCTCCTGGACATTTTAAACTATCTAATGGACCATTTGAAGTCTGGCAAATGGATTTTATACAACTTCCTTCATCTAATGGATATAAATAGGTTTTAGACATGGTCTTTATGTTTTCATATTGGACAGAAGACTTCCCTTGCAGGAAGGCTACTGCCTCTTTTCTGGCTAAAGTCCTTTTGGAAAAGATTATCCCTGCCTGGGGAACTCCTCTTAAACTTCATATTGATTGAGGAACCCATTTTACTGGGCAGGTACTTTGACTTTAGATTAAAAGTACCTGAGAGTTCTCCCTCCTACCCCTCCTTCTTTCTCAGATGTGACCTTAATAGGTGCACTTCCCCTCTGATGTGAGACACTACAGCTAGGAAAGGTCTTTTCTGGCTTTGAGGGGCAAAGAGCTGCTGATACTAGAAAACCTGACTCTTGCTCAGCGATGCTTTCAGAGAAGATCTTGATCAAAATGTGGAAATGTAAAAGGTTAATAAACAGAAACCTCACATAATCACACTTTGCAACCTGGAAATTTCATCTACTGGAAAAGACACCTCGGAAGAACTCTCTTCAACTCTTGGTGGAGAGACCCTTATTGGGTACTGCTAACCACCTCTTGTGCCACCAGACTCCAAGGAACAGACTTTTGGATTCATGTGACACACCTAAGGAAAGTACCAAACACTGACTGGACCCGCACATCATCTGGTAACCTGAAAGTAAAGATTTCCCAGAACTGAAGCAGCTGATGAGACAGCTTTCCCAAGATGTCTGGACCATGCCTGTTGGAAGTTTGCCAAACCTCTGATGATAACATAATGCTTCAGATGATCTCTAATTTACTGCATCATTGACCCTTACATTTAATTCCTTCCTATATACATGTCATTGGCCATATCACTTTGATTTGCCCACTGCTTGACTCTGGGCTTGGTCATGTAATTTGCTTTGACCAACTGGATATTAGTAGACATGATGCAAGCTTGAAATGTACCTACATGATTGGATTTTCCTTCTTTTCCTAGTACTTCTATCAACACTATAAAAATATGCCCAGACTTGTCTGGAGGAGTATACTAAGAGACATGTGAAGTATAACAGAGTCACTCTAGTCATCCCAGGTGTGGGCAGCATAGATAAGCTAATAAACTAGTTGATTCCCTAGACAAATAAATGACCCCAGACAAGAATAATACATCATTAACTGACCAAAGACAGTTGGTGAGAGGATTGTAACTGGGTATTGCATATTTTTATTTGATTTTTTTCTAGAGTTATTTAATTTTTTAGAATATGTTTTTATGGAATATTAATAGAAGTAAGTTCACTTTAAAAATTGAGATGTTGATTGTATTTTTTGTTTTATTAAGATTTTTACCAATCTGCATCTATTCTGATTGATACTCTTAAAAAAATTTTTTTAAATAGATTTAAAATGAAAAACAATTACCTTTTGAGCTTTCTTCATTTCTATTTAATATTAACACTTCCATATAAAATAGAACTGCACTTGATGATAGCAGCAGCTGCTTACTGATGAGTTTTGAATCCTGAGATATTTTGAAGGCTAAACCCCACTGGGAACTTTGTCAGTGTTAATACCTATTAATAATTGCTGACAAATTATCAACAGTCCAGGAGCAAGTTTTCTGTTGATGATTTGTGAAAAACAAACATATGGTAACTTTGACATTATCTTAATTTTCTTGCAGGAGATATTTCATTTTGATATGAAAAAAAGACTAAGTCAATTTCAAAAAAGTTTATCTGATGTCGGTAGAGAGTATAAAGAGTTTCTCTCAATGTGTTTTTGCTGTTGTTGTTTCAATATGATTTTCTGAAATAGAGAAAGTGCATCTGGAAAAGCACTGGATAAACACCAGTATGACAATAAAGTAAAAAATTCCTTTAGCAAAACAGGTTTTTAGGAACTTAAAGATGGCATTTTCAAGTGTGTTTTCATTTATAGCATTCTCATCTTCAGTTTTCTTTTGAAAAGTAGAAATGCCTAGTGTAGCAATGTGAGTGATCAGATGGAAAACACAAAAGAGATTAAATATGAAAGGTTTTTTCCTACTTTTATTTTTCTCAAAAAGATGTTAGCTATAACACAGTATAGCCAAGATAGTAAATCATTTTAAAAACAATTTTTTCTTTGGAATGGAAATTCCCCATAAAATCACAGAGTAGGCTTCTGTGTAGATACAGGGCATCTGACTTTTCTTAGGAAGGGTGAGCATAACTCATATATTTCATTCTCTTAAGAAAATTGCATATTAGGGCAATTTTTGAAAGGTGAAATAAAAGCTGAATTCTACCTTCACTTAGGATATGAAAAGTTGCTATTGACTGTCATTCTATCCCTAACAAAGAAAACAAAGTCTCCTCTCAAAAATATATACATAGATAGAGACTTAAATCCTATAGTATCAATAAGAAACCTAACAACAGAAAGTAGACTTAAAGATAAATTTAGGAAAACAGGAGGAATACTTCATCTTGATAAGAGGGTCAGTTAATCAGATAGCACAATAATCATAAATGTGTATGCCCTAATGGCAGAATTTTATAATTCATGAAGATAACAGAGAATTGATGGGAGAAAGAGACAAATCAATGATTATAATTGAAGACGTAAACACCTCTCTTTCTTTCAGTAATGATTAGAACAAATAGAAAAAAACTATAAAGAAGATTTGAGCACCATCAATCTGCTTCATCTAATTAATACTTATAGAACACTCGACCCAACAGCTGAAGAGTACACATATGTTTGAAATATATGGCACTGAAGAATAAAGCTAGTCTCAATATATATCAAAAGATTGGAATCAAAGAGCATATTTTCTGATCACAATATAAATAAGAAATCAGTAAAAAATAAGACGTACAGATTTTTTTTAAGTTAGGAAATTAAACAAAATAATTATAAATAGCCTATGGACTAAAGAATAAATTACAAGAAAAATTAGAAAATATTATCACTTTAACGATAATCAAACCACAGCCTACCAAAACCTGTGAGATGCAGCTAGAGCAGTTTTTCGAGTGAAATTAGCAGCTTACATTATTTAAAAAAAGAAAAGCCTAAAATTAATTTTTTAAACTTCCAAATTTAAAGGAGTAAAATAAACCCAAAATAAGTAGAAGTAAAGCAATAATAACAGAAATTATTGAAATATAAAATAAAAAATAGAAAAATTATAACATCAAAATCAGTTCTTTAAAATGATTAATAAGATTGATGAAGTTTTAGCAAGACTGATCATAAACAAAAATAAACATCAAATTACTAACATTAGTAAGTAATTTTAAAAAATCAATACAGATCATACAAAGAATAAAGAACATTTGTGGGGTAATGTGAATGACTAATAATTCTATAAAATAGAAAATTTTCTTGAAAAAATACTTGTTAAAGCTGATACTAAAAGAAACAAGAGTAAAGGTCTAAATAGCCTCATGTTTACTGTATATATGAATATGGAATTTCAAAATATTCTTACCACAAAGAAAATTCCAGACCCATATAGATTCACTGGTGAAGTCCATTAATAATTTCAGGAAAAATAATACCAGAATCACACAAATCTTTCAAAACATAGAAGATGGAATAATTCTAACATGTTTTATTATGCCTACATAAGCTTGATACTAAAAGCTAAGGCATTTAAAAACAAAAATGATTTAAAAATTATAGACCGGGACTTCCCTGGTGGCGCAGTGGTTGGGAGTCCGCCTGCCGATGCAGGGGACACGGGTTCGTGCCCCGGTCCGGGAGGGTCCCACATGCCGCGGAGCGGCTGGGCCCGTGAGCCATGGCCGTTGACCCTGTGCTCCGGAGCCTGCGCTCCGCAGCGGGAGAGGCCGCAGCAGTGAGAGGTCTGCATACAGCTAAAAAAAAAAAAAATTATAGACCAATATTACTCATGAACATAGGCACAAATATCTTAACAAGACATAATCAAATTCAATCCAGCAATATATAAAAAGGGTAATACATCATGGCCACTCTGGTGTGAACTACCTAGGAAATAAGGTTGTTTAAAAATCAAAATCGTGGTAATTCACCACTAACAGAATAAGAGAGAAAAACCATATGATTATATCACTAGTTGTAGAAAAAGAGTATTTAAAAACTCCAGCATCCATTCCTGATTGGATAAAAAATGAACTGCAAATTAATAATACAAGTGAGCTTTCTTAACATGATATTGGGCATCTATGATAAACCTATAAAAACTTTTTAAACAAGGTAGGATTCAGTTCTCTCCGCTTCTATGCATGATTGTACTAAAGGTGCTAGCCTGTGCAATAAAGGAGAAAATAAGTTAAAAAATACAGATAGAAAAAATGTAAAACTCCAATACTCCTTATTTACAACACATATGATGTATAAGAAAACCCTATGGAAGTAACAAGAAAAAAAATTATCAGAATTAAAAAAAAATTGTGCAAGTTTGCAAGATACAAGGTTATTATACAAAAAAATTGAATTGCTAGCAATAAATCAATAAAAATGAAATTAAGAAAAATAGCAAGAATCAATGTAAATTATCTAATATTAAATATAATCATAAATGTTTAAGAAGTTTTCACCAAAATTACAAAGCACTGCTGAGGAAAATTAAAGAAGAGATAAAATAATTGGAGATACATACCATGATCATTGAAGCAAAAAGACTCAGTATTGTTAAGGTATCTTTTCTCCCCAAGGTCATTTTTTTGAAGAAATTGTTATGTTGATTCTACAACATACATGGAAATACAACAGATATAGATTAGCCAAAAGAACCTTGAAAAAGAAAAATACCTTTGCAGAATTTTACTGCCTGACTTTGAGACTAAAGTATGATTATAATAATCAGTATTGGTGGAAGGATGGAAAGAGAAATTAGGGGCACAAAAGAGTGAGTCCAAAAAGTGATGTGTGCATTTATGAACAATATGGAATTGACCAAATCAATTCAAAGGGGAAGGAATATATTTTCAACAAATGGTTCTGGAACAACTGGATATATATGTCAACAATTTTTAAGCACCCTATATCACTTTTATGTCAACCCTTATATCACAAAAATCAATTAAGATGAATCATAGACTTAAACATAAATACCATTGCCATAAAGCTCCTAGAAGAACAAAGAGAATCTTCATGCCTTACATTAAGATGAATTTATTGGAAAGAATACAAGAAAACAATAATTATTAAAGATAATATGATAATGATTTCATAAAGAATAAACATTTCTTCTCATCAAAAGAGAAAATCAGTGGAGCGGGAAAACACTTTAAGAGCATATGTCAGACAATTGACTAATATACAAAATATGTAAAGGACTTCTATACATTAACAGTAAAAAGAAAACAAGCCAATTAAAATTAGCAAAAGACTTGAAAAAATGTGTTAAAAAGGAATAAATATACACCTTTTGTATACATGGCATATTTTTATATATGTGGCAAAAGATCATGTGAAAAGGCACAACAGCAACATCAGTCCACCTATATAGTAACCCTTCTCAAAAGGAGCCAAAAAATAAACACTAAAACCTATTCTTCTTTCTCACCCAAAATATAAGACACTGTGCCCATTAATCCAATTACAACCATAAGCCTGGGGTCAAAGTAATCCATTGATGTTCCACTAATGGGAGTGGGGACTGTTGAGGCATAGAGCAGGGTGGATATGAATGGAGTTTGGATCTGAAGGGAGAAAGGGAGGGCAACTAGCACAACTCCCTGATAACATCTTTTGTTCCAAAAAGAAAAATAGAACAAATATATTGAGGACAATAGAAGAAAGGAGGGCAGCGAGATAGATAATAACTGCCTCCAAATATAATGTCCTGTCTTTTCTTTTATCTTCCTGAAGGTGTTTAAGTGAAAATATTTCTTCCACATCTGTTAGTACAGTATCCCTGTCAAGGATTTTGAAAAGTTTGAAATTTTTACCCTATTTTCAATCTAACAAGTTAGCCTGCCACAGTTTCATGGATGATGGCCAAAGACCTAAGACTACCGGCTCAGGAAGAAAGGAGGTTTTGTTACTCACAGCAATAGCAATAGCCAGAAAGTCTGCAGTTGTGCTTGTTCCCTAAACCCCAGTTTTCACAAGGTATCACAAACACAGTAGAGTATGTTATAAGAGAGGAACCCTGATGTTAGGAAATCTTAATCTTTTACAACAAGCTATAAGCCTGGAGGACCTTTGCCCTAAAGGGGGACATTATCTTTACTAAACTGGACAGCAAAAAAGCTTGCCCTTGCTTCAGAGGTAAACATTGTGTCTTCCAAGGCTTTTTGATATGCAGGCAGCATTGAAAAAAATCATTCAGAACAAAGACAGTCACTACCTCTAGTTGCAAGGTGGACAGACACTTGAGGGACCCACCTTTTTTTCTAGAAGTTCATCTCTAACCAGCCACAAACAAACAAGAAAACAAAAATCTTCTCGAATTTAAAAAAAAAAAAAAGCACAGCATGTGTGACATCTCTGTACCTATATGAGAGTACAAACATTCCTTAAGTTTTCTAATCAAGATTCTTTCTAAGGAGGTACTTCCCTGGTGGCACAGTGGTTAAGACTGCGGTCCCAATGCAGGGAACCCGAGTTCCATCCCTGGTCAGGGAAATAGATCCAACATGCATGCAACAACTAAGAGTTTGCATGCTTCAATTAAGGAGCCAACCAAATAAATAATTTTTTTAAACAAGACTCATTCTGAGGATAATTGGCAAATACATTGGTATCGAAAACAAAGGACTTTTGTTGACCAGTTTTAAATCTAGTCTTAATGCACATTGTTTTTCTGCATATTTTAAAGTTTTGTGGTGAGATATATGAAACAATCTAAGTAGTCTCTCCATCCATTTTCCCTTTATAGTAATGTCACAGGCAGGGTTATTTTGTCACATCCCAGGGATATTGACAGGTTACAACAGATGTGGCTTAACATTTTTCTTTATTTAAAATGTTGATAATGGCCACTGCCTTATTGGAGGAGTGTGATGTTTTCATAAAATTAACTACTAAAAAATGCAAAATTTGTCATCTTCTTTCAAGGTGACCACTCATTATGTTCCTCTGAGGCTGCAAGGAAAGCTAGATATAAACTTCAGCTGTGACTAGCAGAGAGCACAGAATTCTTTGACATCTGTGCCAGCTGTTCCTCCATTTGAATTTCATCTAGCTTCTGAACTGTTGAAAAATCTTATCTTTAAATAAAAAGATGTTTTGATGCTTGACTATTTTATAAACTAAAATATGCTTCTTCTATTTCTATATATTGAGGTAACAAATAATATTAATTGACTCTAATAACAAGCAGTGTTTTTAGAACAATAAAATCTTGTGAAGTAGAGCTCATTAAGTTAGTGCCTATTATTGCATGCTGGGCAGGCAATTTCATAAATTCAAATGTGTTTTCTCTAAGCATACAATATTCTCTCATACTTTGTTTTTTTGTTTTTTGTGTGTGTGTGTGTGGTACGCGGGCCTCTCACTGTTGTGGCCTCTCCCGTTGCGGAGCACAGGCTCCGGACGCGCAGGCTCAGCGGCCATGGCTCACGGGCCCAGCCACTCCGCGGCATGTGGGATCCTCCCGGACCGGGGCACGAACCCGTGTCCCCTGCGTCGGCAGGCGGGCTCTCAACCACTGCGCCACCAGGGAAGCCCCTCTCATACTTTGGGGTGGTTGTGTTTTCAGAATGCCTGCCAGTATTTGGCATTTCCTATGATTTCCTTGCAGGTGTTGCAGTGCAGCTCAAGCCTTTAGCTTAGATAGATAGAAAATAATTAATTTTTGTATAAGAATTTAATTGCATATTATATCAGGAAAATTTTGCTTTTTAAAAATTTTGCTTATTTTTTATTTCTAGTGTTTCAATTATCATTGCCTGATTAGAATCCTTATATTGTTGAAGAGTATAAACATATTTCTGAATTAAGGAATCTTTTTTGTCCATGCACTCTCAGTAAGAATATCTGTCGTGATTTGGGAAAGATAATATCCTGATTGTGTGTACAATTAATTGGGAAGATAGGCATTGAAATACACATAGAATGCATGCTTAGAAAGTGTGGGTCTAGCCTGGACACTGAAGGTTGTTGTTCATGCTATGCCAGATATCTGAAAATAGAAAGACTTTTCAATGCTATGAGGCAAAGGCATACAATGGTTTGAAGAAGGATAGATAATGTCAAATTCAGGTCAGTCGGCTCTAAATGTTATCTTTCAAATAAATGTCATAGCAATTCCATTAACATAGAAGGTAGATACTGTGTAAGAGGAAAAACAGTACTATCCATACAATACTAAGTTTGATGTAAGGAAAGTGATAAAAAATTACTTCAAGGGGTGGGAAATATAGAAATAAGCTTAAAAAGTCTCAAATTTGAAGAAAGTATTGTTGAAGAATGTATTGTTGAGTCATGCATGAGTTCCAAAGCTATGGGATCTTAGGACTTTTTAAATCAAGAAAGGAAAATAATCATTGTTATTTCTTTATTCTACCCTTTACCTAGTATTGCATAACTTTTCATCCAACTGCAAATTTCACCCTCAGTACCAGTAGTATCTATACTGCACAGTGAGAGAATGCCTCATTGATTTTCATAACTGTATTTAGCCAAGTAACATATGCCATATACATTTTCTTCCCATTCTTTTCTACATCCCTCTTTTCCCCATGTCATTATTTGCTGTGGTGTCCTTCCATGTGATTCAGTCATCAAGGTTCCAAAGTGCTCCTGGATTGTGTGGAATCTTTAAGGTGCTAAGATTGCCCTGAGTTTCATTCATAACTATATAGAATGCCTCCCTTTTCCCCCAGCCACTTGTGTTTGGCACTTTTACAGGGGCACCGAAAGAGTAGAATTGTCCTAATATTACAGTACTACAGAGAGCCTTTAAATGAAAACAGTAGTTTCCATTGTGCTCTCATATCTACACCTCACTCTTTCTCTTGCATTCACTCTTTCATTCTTTCTTTTTTAAATCACCAATTGTGTGATAACTGAGCAGGAGTCCAGGGCAAGGAAGCTTACCCAGGCTGCCTTAGTCTTTTCCAATCCTATACCCCGCTTTTTTTCCCCATAAAAATCTTATTGCTTGCTTTCATTTTCCAATTTATTGAAACTTCCCTTAATAAATTGCTTTTCTCAGGATTGTATTTCACTTTTGCTATACACTGTGGAAATCTTCATATTTGGAAGGTTATGATGAATCTAATAATCCATTAATGTGCCCTCACTCCGTTTATCACTGTGTAGACTATTTTGGAAATGTAAGAGAAGCACTATGTCCCTGTTAACAAGCAGCTTATAATGAGGATTGGGAAAGAAATGGGAAACAGAAATAACTAATAAATGATATAGAATTCAAGATCTGTATTATATAGAACAATTAGTGAATTACTATACATGACATGAAAAGTGTTCATTATAAACAGTAATTTCAATATATTGCAAATATTGTACATGAGATAGAAATTTAAAATCATTTTATAAACTATTAGAAATAAAAATATAAAGGTTGAAAATATCAAGGTTGTTTTTGCAGAGGAAATAGCATTTAAGGAAATAACATTCTATTTAGTGTGTAGACAAAACGTACTTTCTATTTAGAGAGAGGGAAATTAAGCATAAAAGAATATGGAAATATGTTATAATTGTGGAATGCATTCAATAAGAATCTCTAGGATTGGTTTAAAAAAACCCCTCTGATTTCTTGTTAATCAATCTAGGAAATAAAAAGACCCAAGATAGCCTTCCTTCTTTAGAAGGTCAAGAACAACAGTATATGCCAATCATTTTGAGGAAACAGGCAAAATTTACCATGGTTGCATCTGACAAATTTAATAGGTGGTTACAGCAGCTAATGCTTTTTACAAGTGGCCTTTTATGAAATAAGAGTTTTAATATGACATGACAAGACTCCAACATGATACTAACTCATATTAACTGGATCAGTCTAATTATGATATAAAAACAAATTTGGTACAGTCCTGTACCACCATCTTAGAGTTCTGAATTTACAATGTTTTAATTGTAAATTAAACATGGTGGAAATTGTTCTTACTTTGAGTGGAAATAGAGTATCCCAGATTTAATATCATATTATTTATTTTCTATTAGTTACTTTATATATGACTTATATAATCAATGTACTGGAATAAAGAGAGATTTGTTTTTTAAAAGTTAATTTTAAAATGTGCCCTCATTCAAATGGTTTACTCTCTTTGAAATATATTTCAAATGATGAAATTGCTCTTCATATGAAAGTAAAACGATGAAAGCAAGTTCTACACAGAGAGTATAATTCTTATTTATACATTTTAAAGATATGCTACCAGTAGTCCTGTGATTACAACTCATAAAATCTAAGGATTATGTAATCATAAATATAGATATTCATACATATTATATCTCTTTTATGGTCACATTTAAAAATTATTACTTTAAAATTTTAAGTGATTGGTATTAGGGCAAAGGTAAGTTAGTGATTTTATTTTGATAAAATGCTCAGTTAAAATAAGTTGGCATATATTAAAGTACTAATAGTTTATAAACCATAATTACATATGGTGGGGATTGTTAACTGTCCTGTGCAGTGTAGAATGTTTAGCAGCATCCTTGGCCTCTATCTACTAATGCCAGTACAACCTCCAGTTTGATAGCCAAAAATGTCCTTAGATACTGTCAGATGTCTTCTGGTATGCAAAAAGGCCCCCAGCTGAAGGCTACTGATAAAAGATCATCTCAAAGTATATCTACTATTTGGGACAAAATTCTCAGTGACTTTATCTGTTGAAGATTTTATTTTCCAAAGAGGACACAACAGCATCATCCATGTTTATGGTTTTATTTCAGTGTGACTTTGACATTCTTATCCTTGAGATATAGGATTTATGTTACATCTTCTTGTATATGGGTAGACTTGTGACTACAGTAGAAGTGACACTATGACTTCCAAAGCTCTGTTATAGAAGTCAATACATCTTCCTTCAGGGTTCTCCTAAAATGCCACCATGCCCTGAGGAAGTTCAGGAAACCAGTAGAGATACTCACGTGTAGAGGAACCAAGGCCCTCATTCTACAGTCCTGAGCTTCCCCCAGCCCTACTTGCCAGCCATATGATTACATCATCACGAAAGTAGACCTTGCAGCCCCCAGTCAAGACAGCAGATGATGCCATCTGTAGCAGGCATGAGCCTTCCCTGCCATACCTTACCTGAATTGCAGATTTGCGAACAAAATAAATAATTTTTGTTATTTTAAGCTGCTAAACTTTGGGATGGATTTTTATGCAGCAGTAGCCAGATCATTACACCAGTACACTAAAAAAGAACATTAAAAAGAGAGGAGCAGTGGAGGAATATTTCTAGAGTCTTCAGTTTGACTTCCTTCCCTTCCTTCCTTCTTTCCCTCTTTCCTTTCTTCATCCCTCCCATCCCTCCTCCCTCCCTTCTTTTCTTTCCAAATAGCTTTACATGTGTTTACCCATGCATTGTCAAATACTGATTACATTAATTTGCATATTTAACAATATTTACTAGCTTGACAATATAGATGACATGCTTGTTTTGCATAACTGTAATGGAGCTGTTCATTCAAGCTGGAATGTATTTTCCTTAACGAAATACTCTGTGCATCACATCCTATCATCCTCCACTCTCCATTCAAAACCCAGGACAAGCAAAGTCCTCACTGGAATCACCAAGTATAGCAGATTATTCCACCGTTTGTACTTCTAAGACACAAACGTTATATCATACACTGCATGCTTACTGTCCTTCCCCCCTTGTACATATGCACACAACTTAGAGCAGGGACTATATTGTATTCTGTCTCTACATTCCAATTACTGTACAGTGACAGTTCTTTACTAAATGCTGAATAAATGACCCTGTGAGATGCCAAGTTGAACATTTGAAAACTATTCATAAAAAATTATGTGTTGGTATGAATGGGAATGAGTAAAATAATTACTTAATGTAAATCAATGTCATATAATTGGAAAGGTTATGATTACCAAGGAGTTTGGAGAATAAGATGAATGCATGACTAAATTGGCAAGACCTGAGTATGAGACTGCACATAGTTAACCCAGTAAGAAGTTTTGCATTTCAAGATAATTATTCATGGGATAAATAACCAGAGTAAATATAAACTTACATCTAAGTTTTAAATAAAATCATGTTTATGCAATAAACTACATATTACCAATTAACAAATAGTACGTTCAAAATATCATGAAAAATTTAGAGACATAGATAGGAATTTAGAGAATTCTAGAGGTAGATACAACCAGGTGCTAAGACAAATAATATGAATAAAAAATCTAGAGAAAGAAGATTTTGAAGAAATGTTTATTTAAAAAAGAAGTGATATATTTCAAAGCATTGATTTATCACCAATGGTATATAGCTTGAGTCTAAAAATATAAGAATAACTTTTTCCCTGGGAACTGTATGAAAAGATACAAAAATCTAGTCTTTTACTGAATAACAAAAAATGTACAATTATGTTTATCTCAGGACTTGTTCCTGAAATCTTGTATTATTCAAAAATCTATATTTTCTTGCTTGCTTCTTATTTAATTTTTATTTGATAATGGAATACTTAAAATTTTTAGAAACACTGTCTTGAAGTGAAACTGTTAATAAAACAACTAGTTAAAAAGCAACAAAAATATTAACTAAGCAGCCACTTGTTTTGCCTCTAGGAAAATAACTGGTCTTTATAAAAATGGCAAATTAGATTGTTATGTTGATGTATGATGTTATATTAAGATGACTTAAATGGTCTCATACAATATATAACTTACAGATTAAGACAAAAATATAATTTGTAAATATTACCACATTAAATTTAACATCTTTAATTATACTTTTTAAGTTTTAAAAATAATACATATAAATATTTTTTATGTTATATATTACAGAGTTGAACAATGCTAAATTATTTTCCCCTTATCATAATGCCCATTAACCAAATTTAATTGGCTGGATGATTTTAAGCATATCTCTTTAAAAGACCCTTTCTCAGATCTTTCCCCCTCAAAATTAGCACTTCTTACATGTTTGTGCTATTGCAGTCTTTTTGTCTGATAAACTGTATCCTCTTCAAGAGACCTCACGCTGGATATAGTACTAAATATGTATCTCATTGATTTTCAAAGCATCACAGGTGGGAAGCTGTTCATAAGTAAGCTGAAAGATAATACTACTACTCAATATTTTACAGTATTTTTCAGATTCACAATAATGTGTAGATTTTAAATAATTATTATTTATAATCATGGGCATGCTATTTTCTCTTTGTAGATAGATAAATCATCTCAGATTCTAAATTAATAAATCATTTAAAATGAGTAACCTAAAATGCATCTTTATCACTACTTCCTTATAATATATTTCAGGTACACTTACTTTAATAGGAAAGCAATTACACACCTGATTTCTTCAAGAGTAAAGAAATCGAGTATCAGAATCTTTGATATCAACTTAACTATATTATTGTAATAGTACCAAATTTGTCCAGTTAATAATAACATGTAATAAAGAAAAATTCATGTTCTAATTTTGATGTTCTGTTAGTTCCTTTAGAGGTCAGAAAATACCTTACCCACCATTCCATAGTTTGACATAGTTCGACATATGTTTACAAGAAGCAGAAAATTTTTCTTTGTTTATGAAGGAACCAGAAAATTAATTAGGCATAGTATTATTTATTAAATATGTTGCACCCATCCCTGTGTGTACATTTTACATTACAATAAATATCATTTTACTTCAGCAAAAGTAATGAAAAGTGTTTGTAATCCTCTTCAAGCTGTTTTCCCCAGCTTTCTATTTAATGTTATATGAAACAGGATGTCTGTACGTTGAAGGCTCTTCAAATGAGATCCTGAAATTATGACTGGATATTAACAGTGCCAATCTATTCTGCCCCAGAACTTGACTAAAAGAAACAGATCTCCTCCATGCTTTGAGGTAGATTGCCTATTATGGAAAAAACAAATCAGACACCCATCCATAAAGATAGAGAGGAATTCATATCTGAAAAGTCATATGAAAAATGGGACACAAACCTCACAAGGTTTGAATATTGTGTAATACTATTTTCCGTAGAGAATAATGAGAAAACAATTTCCTCTTCTTTGACTGGTCTCTAAGTCTCTTGGTGTCTTGAAATTTTGCCTCTGAAAAATTATCTTTGAAATTCATCCCTGACATTCAAAAACACTTAAAACGTTTGCTCACGAAAGAAGTCCCGGGATATATACAACCTACACAACAGGGAAAGCTCAAAAATTAGATGGAGAGAGGACCCAGCTTTCTTCAGCTTGTAGATTATATAATCTCCTGCTGATTCTTTTTTTTTTAACATCTTTTTTGGAGTATAATGCTTGACAATGGTGTGTTAGTTTCTGCTTATAACAAAGTAAATCAGCTATACATATACATATATCCCTATATCTCCTCCCTCTAGTGTCTCCCTCCCACCCTCCCTATCCCACCCCTCTAGGTGGTCGCAAAACACCGAGCTGATCTCCCTGTGCTATGCAGCTGCTTCTCACTAGTTATTTTACATTTGGTAGTGTATATATGTGCATGCCACTCTTTCACTTCGTCCCAGCTTACCCTTCCCTCTCCCCATGTCCTCAAGTCCATTCTCTATGTCTGCATCTTTATTCCTGTCCTGCCTCTAGGTTTTTTCAGAACCATTTTTTTTTTTTTAGATTCCATATATATGTGTTATGGCTGAGTAATATTCCATTGTATATATGTGCCACATCTTCTTAATCTATTCATCTGTTGATGGACACTTAGGTTGCTTCTGTGTCCTGACTATTGTAAATAGAGCTGCAACTAACATTGTGGTACATGACTCTTTTTGAATTATGGTTTTCTCAGGGTATATGCCCAGTATTGGGATTGCTGGGTCATATAGTTCTATTTTTAGTTTTTTAAGGAACCTCCATACTGTTCTCCATAGTGGCTGTATCAATTTACATACGCACCAACAGTGCAAGACGATTCCCTTTTCTCTATACCCTCTCCAGCATTTGTTGTTTGTAGATTTTTTCATGCTGGCCATTCTGACTGGTGTGAGGTGATACCTCACTGTAGTTTTGATCTGCTGATACTTTAGGTACTAAATATTCTGTTATACTTCTCTGAACACATCCTTTCAGCTATGTCATAATGAGTAAGATTAAGGGCTGGCCACTTTAACTGCCAATATATAGTAGTCTTAGAATGAAATAGTTTTTAAACCCTAGGTATTTTCATTCATGTTATCTGGGTGCAGGGGTATGAGTCAGTAGGTCTTGAGAAGCAGAAATTTTGCCACTGAATATCAGCACTTCTCTTGTGTGTTGCTATTATACATCCTAATATCTTGGTATAAATATTAAAAAAGGAGTGTTTACAAAAATAATTAATGTATTTTAGACAAACACATGAGAGACACTTCTTTAATTTAGCTCTCAAATTTTATTTTCCTTGGCTCTGAAGGTTTTCTATCTCAATATATGTTTATATTTACATGAACTTCTATGAAAATACATGTAAACCTACTTAATTTTCGGTTTTATGCCTCTTTTGTTTGTTTCCTTTGTTTCTTTAACAGTATTTTCTGTTATTCTTCATTATGCCTCTTTGGGGAAAAATAAATACCTTAATTTATATTGAACTTATCAAGAAAAACTAGATTTCAGTAAAAGGTTATTTTTCTCTATATATACATGTATGTGTGTAGGGGGAGAAGATGTGTGCACTGTGTTGTGTGTGTGTGTGTGTGTGTGTGTGTGTGTGTGTGTACACATACTGGGATGATTCTAGAGCTTCTACTTTCCAACTACAAGGAAATACTCAGGTGATTCATTTAGAGTAGGACAGCATTTCCTGAAAGTTGTTCTCCAGAATACTAGTTCCACAGGATATCAATATATTTTGCTGGTAAAAGAGAGAATTATTGATCAAAGAACAATGGGAAAGATTGTTTTTCTTAAATATACAAGTTTCTTTATTGCAATACTTATCAAAGGTGTCCGTTGAATTATGACTGAATGGGATGTAATGACATATCTAAAATTAAAAAAAAAACAACAAACATTTCCTAAGCTTTTTTGACCATGGAGTATGTTTCCACAGATCATCTCTTAGGGTCAATCTACTACAGAACGCACTTTGAAAAATGAGGAATTTGAGGATCAGAGACGTTAATCATCTTATAATTCATAATACCTGAGACTAACTCAGAATTCTGAGTTGGCTTATATGGTCCATCAGCCATATCAGTGTGACTTAGCCAAAATTTGAGAACATCAGGAAATAGTTTGCAAGACACCTTATATCAGATAAAAGGAATTTGCATTTTTGTCACTGGAATAAAAATATAAAGAATATCGTAATAAGAAGGATGGTGCCTGTTGTTTCCAGGGATGATAGAACAATAGGAGGTCTTAACAAATAGTAATCAAATAGAGATTTGGGGCCTTGTAGATGTAAAAATGTAAGGTCAAAATGGCAAGAATGTGTTTAAGATGGTACAGATATAATATTGAAAGGTAGTAAAATATTGTGAGGTCACTTTCAAGTATATTAATTTGTTTTATTTAGCCTACAGTGGAGAACTATGAACAGTGATATTTTGTATATTTTACAACTTTAAATACACAGACATCAATATCTTTTTTGTAGATTTTCAAAAAACAATATGACTGGTCCTGATCTGAGGTGTTGGCTCAGCCATTTCTTAAGGAACTCTGGTCTGAAGGGCTGGGGGAAAGGCCTCTGCATGGGGCCCTCTATGAGCAAGTGAAACAGACTAAGCACAAAGGGAAAAAAGGTGGATGGGCTAGACCTGAAGTGAGATTGCCAGATTTATGTCCTTTCCAGATGAAATGTGGATCCTCTAGCAAAAGGAGGTGTGAATAGAGAGGACTTTCAAGATGGTGGAGGAGTAAGACGTGGAGATCACCTTCTTCCCCACAAATACATCAAAAATACACCTACATGGGGAACAACTCCTACAGAACACCTACTGCATGATGGCAGAAGACCTCAGACTTCCCAAAAGCTGTGTAGCTGACAGGGTCTTGGTGCTCTGGCCAGCTGTCAAGCCTGCGCCTCTGAGGTGGGAGAGCCAAGTTCAGGACATTGCACCATCAGAGACCTCCTGGCCCAATGTAATATCAATCGGAGAGAGCTCTCCCAGAGATCTCCATCTCAACACTAAGACCCAGCTCTACTCAAAGACCAGCAAGCTCCAATGCTGTACACCCTATGCCAAAAAACTAGGAAGACAGGAACACAAACCCACCCATTACAAGAGAGGCTGCCTAAAATCATAATAAGTTCACAGACACCCCAAAACACACCACCAGACATGGACCTGCCCACCAGAAACACAACATCCAGCCTCATCAGCCAGAACAAAGGCACCAGTCCCCTCCACCAGGAAGCCTACACAACCCACTGAACCAACCTTACCCACTGGGGGCAGACAACAAAAACAACAGGAACTAAAAACCTGCAGCCTGCAAAAAGCAGACCCCAAGCACAGTAGGTTAAGCAAAACGAGAAGACAGAAAAACACACAGCAGATGAAGGAGCAAGGTAAAAATCCACCAGGCAAAAAGAATAAAGAGGAAATAGGCAGTCTACCTATAAAATAATTCAGAGTAACTATCGTAAAGATAATACAAAATCTTGGAAATAGGATGGAGAAAATACAAGAAACGTTCAACAAGGACCTAGAAGAACTAAAGAGCAAACAAACAAAGATGAACAACAAAATAAATGAAATTAAAAATTTTCTAGGTGGAAACAATAGCAGAATATCTGAAGCAGAAGAACAGATAAGTGACCTGGAAGATAAAAGAGTGGAAATAACTACCACAGAGCAGAATAAATATAAAAGAATGAAAAGAATTGAGGACAGGCTCAGAGTCCTCTGGGACAACATTAAACACAGCAACATTCGAAGTATAGGGGTCCCAGAAGAAGAAGAGAAAAAGAAAGGGACTGAGAAAATATTTGAAGAGATTATAGTTGAAAACATCCCTAATATGGGAAAGGAAATAGTTAATCAAGTCCAGGAAGCACAGAGAGTCCCATACAGGATAAATCCAAGGAGAAA
>NC_041215.1:97637435-97640880 GCF_002837175.3 Physeter macrocephalus
TTAATCAAACTATAAAAAATTAAATACAAAGAAAACATATTAAAAGCAGCAAGGGAAAAACAACAAATAACACACAAGGGAATCCACATAAGGTTAAAAGCTGATCTTTTGGCAGAAACTCTGCAAGCCAGAAGGGAGTGGCAGAACATATTTAAAGTGATGAAAGGGAAAAACCTACAACCAAGATTACCCAGCAAGGATCTCATTCAGATTCGATGGAGAAATGAAAACCTTTACAGAGAAGCAAAAGCTAAGAGAATTCAGAACCACCTAACCAGCTTTACAACAAATATTAAAGGACCTTCTCTAGGCAGGAAACGCAAGAGAAGGAAAAGACCTACAATAACAAACCCAAAACAATTAAGAAAATGGTAATAGGAACATACATATCAATAATTACCTTAAACGTAAATGGATTAAATGCTCCAACCAAAAGACAAAGAGTGGCTGAATGGATACAAAAATAAAACCCGTATATATGCTGTCTACAAGAGGCCCACTTCAGACCTAGGGACACATACAGACTGAAAGTGAGGGGATAGGAAAAGATATTCCATGCAAACCGAAATCAAAAGAAAGCTGGAGTAGCAATTCTCATATCAGACAAAATAGACTTTAAAATAAAGACTATTACGAGAGACAAAGAAGGACACTGCATAATGATCAAGAGATCAATCCAAGAAGAAGATATAACAATTGTAAATATTTATGCACCCAAAATAGGAGCACCTCAGTATATAAGGCAAATGCTAACAGCCATAAAAAGGGAAATCGACAGTAACACAATTATAATAGGGGACTTTAACACCCCACTTTCACCAATAGACAAATCAACATAATGAAAATAAATAAGGAAACACAAGCTTTAAATGACCCATTACACACGATGGATTTAATTGATATTTATAAGACATTCCATTCAAAAACAACAGAATAAACTTTCTTCTCAAGTGCTAATGGAATATTCTCCAGGATAGATAGTATCCTGGGTCAAATATCAAGCCTTGGTAAATTTAAGAAAATTGAAATCATATCAAGTATCTATTCTGACCACAACGCTATAAGACTAGATATCAATTACAGGAAAAAAATCTGTAAAAAACAAAACACATGGAGACTAAACAATATCCCACTAAATAACCAAGAGGTCACTGAAGAAATCGAAGAGGAAATTTAAAAATACCTAGAAACAATGACAATGAAATCATCATGACCCAAAACCTACGGGATGCAGCAAAAGCTGTTCTAAGAGGAAAGTTTATAGCAATACAATCCTACCTCAAAAAAGCAAGAAAAATCTCAAATAAACAAACTAAACTTATACCTAAATCAATTAGAGGAAGAAGTACAGAAAAACCCCACATTTAGCACAAGCAAAGAAATCATAAAGCTCAGATCAGAAGTAAATGTAAGAGAAATGAAGTACATGACAGCAAAGATCAATAAAGTAAAAGTTGAATCTTTGAGAAGATAAATAAAATTGATAAACCACTACCCAGAGTCATGAAGAAAAATAGGGAGAAGATTCAAATCAACAGAATTAGAAATGGAAAAGAGAAATAACAACTGACACTGCAAAAATACAAAGGATCATGAGAGATTAACTACAAGCAACTCTATGTCAATAAAATGGACAACCTGGAAGAAATGGACAAATTCTTAGAAAAACACAAACCTACCAAGACTGAGCCAGGAAGAAAGAGAAAATATGAACAGACAAATCAGGGGACTGAAATTTAAACTGTGATTAAAAATCTTCCAACAAACAAAAACCCAGGATCAGATGGCTTCACAGGAGAATTCTATCAAACATTTAGAGAAGAGCTAACACCTATCCTTCCCAAAGTCTTCCAAAATATAGCAGACGGAGGAACACTCCCAAACTCATTGTTTGAGGCCACCATCACCCTGATACCAAAACCAAACAAAGATGTCACAAAAAAAGAAAACTGCAGGCCAATATCACTGATGAGCATAGATGCAAAAATCCTTAACAAAATACTAGCAAACAGAATCCAACAGCACATTAAAAGGATCAGACATCATGATCAAGTGGGATTTATCCCAGGAATGCAAGGATTCTTCATATATATGCAAATCACGCAATGTGATACACCATATTAACAAATGGAAAGATAAAAACCGTATGATCATCTCAACAGATGCAGAAAAATCTTTCCACAAAATTCAACACCGATTTATGTTTAAAAACTCTCCAGAAAGTAGGCATAGAGGGAACTTACCTCAACATAATAAAGCCCATATATGTCACACCCACTACCAACATCATTCTCAATGGTGAAAAAATGAAAGCATTTCCACTAAGATCAGGAATAAAACAAGGTTGCCCATTCTCACAACTATTACTCAACATAGTTTTGGAAGTTTTAGCCCCAGCAGTCAGAGAAGAAAAAGAAATAACAGGAATCCAAATTAGAAAAGAAGAAGTAAAACTGTCACTGTTTGCAGATGACATGATACTATACAAAGAGAATCCTGAAGATGCTACCAGAAAACTACTAAAGCTAACCAATGAATTTGGTAAAGTAGCAGGATACAAAATTAAGGCACAGAATTCTCTTGCATTCCTATACACTAATGATGAAAAATCTGAAGAGAAATTAAGGAAACACTCCCATTTACCACTGCAACAAAAAGAATAAAATACCTAGGAACAAAAATCCCTAAGGAGAAAAAAAAGACCTTTATGTAGAAAACTATGAGAAACTGATTAAAGAAATTAAAGACAATACAAACAGATTGAGAGGTATACCGTGTTCTTGGACTGGAGGAATCAACATTGTGAAAATGAGTATACTACCCAAAGCAATCTACAGATTCAGTGCAATCCCTATCAAACTACCAATAGCATTTTTCACAGAACAAGAACAAAAAATGTCACAATTTGTATGGAAACACAAAAGACCCTGAAGAGCTAAAGCAATCTTTAGAAAGAAAAACGGAGCTGGAGGAATCAGGCTTCCTGACTTCAAACTATACTACAAAGCTACAGTAATCAAGACAGTATGATACTGGCACAAAAACAGAAATACAGATCAATGGAACAGGATAGAAAGCTCAGAGAGAAACTCATGCACATATGATCACCTTATCTTTGACAAAGGAGGCAAGAATGTACAATGGAGAAAAACAGCCTCTTCAATAAGTGGTGCTGGGAAAACTGGACAGGTACATGTAAAAGTATGAAATTAGAACACTCCCTAGCACCATACACAAAAATAAACTCAAGATTGATTAAAGACCTAAGTGTAGGTCCAGACACTATAAAACTCTTAGAGGAAAACATAGGCAGAACACTCTATGACATAAATCACAGCAAGATCCTTTTTGACCCACCTCCTAGAGAAATGGATAAAACAAAAATAAGCAAATGGGACCTAATGAAACTTAAAAGCTTTTGCACAGCAAAGGAAAGCATAAACAA
>NC_041215.1:97641149-97653193 GCF_002837175.3 Physeter macrocephalus
AAATGGAAATAAAAACAAAAATAAACAAATGGGACCTAGTGAAACTTATAAGCTTTTGCACAGCAAAGGAAACCATAAACAAGACCAAAAGACAACCCTCAGAATGGGAGAAAAGATCTGCAAATGAAGCAGCTGACAAAGGATTAATCTCCAAAATATACAAGCAGCTCATGCAGGTCAATATCAAAAAAACAAACCCAATCTAAAATTGGGCAGAAGACCTAAACAGACATTTCTCCAAAGAAGACATACAGATTGTCCACAAACACATTAAAAGATGCTCAACATCACTAATCATTAGCGAAATGCAAATCGAAACCACAATGAGGTATCACCTCACACTGGTCAGAATGGCCATCATCAAAAAATCTACAAACAATAAATGCTGGAATGGGTGTGGAGAAAAGGAAACCCTCCTGCACTGTTGGTGGGAATGTAAATTGATACAGCCACTATGGAGAACAGTTTGGAGGTTCCTTTGAAAACTGAAAGTAGAACTACCATATGACCCAGCAATCCCACTACTGGTATATACCCTGAGAAAACCATAATTCAAAAGGAGTCATGTACCACAATGTTTATTGCAGCACTATTTACAATAGACATGACATGGAAGCAACCTAAGTGTCCATCAGCAGATGAATGGATAAAGAAGATGTCACACATATATACAATGGGATTTTACTCAGCCATAAAAAGAAAAGAAATTGAGTTATTTATAGTGAGGTGGATGGACATAGAGTCTGTCATACAGGGTGAATTAAGTCAGAAAGAGAAAAACAAATACCATATGTTAACACATATATACAGAATCTAAAAAGAAAAAAAAAAAGGTTCTGGAGAACCTAGGGGCAGGACAGGAATAAAGTCACAGACGTAGAGAGTGGGCTTAAGGACACAGGGAAAGGGAAAGTAAGCTGGTCCATAATGAGAGAGTGACAGTGGCATATATACACTACCAAATGTAAAATAGATAGCTAGTGGGAAGCAGCTGCATAGCACAGGGAGAGCAACTCCATGCTTTGTGACCACCTAGAGGAGTGGGATAAGGAGGGTTGGAGGGAGACACAAGAGGGAGTGTATATGGGGATATAAGTATACATATAGCTGATTCACTTTGTTATACAGCAGAAACTAACACAAGAATGTAAAGCAATTATACTCTAATCAAGATGTTAAAAAAAAACCAATATGACATAGATTTTCAATGTATTCTTCTTAGTTAATAAAATGCAAATGCTGGAAAGAACAGGTTTTAGTGCTACAGTAGCAGAGCAATAAAAAACATCAGCATCTTAGTGCATATTCTCCTTTTATATTTTAAAGACATTCATCTATGTTACGAGTTTTTAAATGGCCAATCATTTTTATGCATCATGTCACAATATTTTTCATCCAGGAAATATTTGTAAGTTTCCTTGACTATTTCAATACCTTCTGAGTAGTTCTTAGAATTACTTCAAGAAAAATTATAATTTTATTTCAATACGTATTAGGCTGTCATTCATTGTTCCAGAAAAGGAGTTATGCTCCCTCTTACCCTATATAAAGTACATAGACATTTATCTTAACTTATAAAGGCAGAATAAATTAAAGATCCCCAAATTTACTTATTCTACAAAATCAGACAGGAGTTATCTAAAAGTTGTTTGTATTTGTAAGTCCATGCCACTGTCTCACTTCGTCCCAGCTTACCCTTCCCTATCCCCGTGTCCTCAAGTCCATTTTCTACTTCTGTGTCTTTATTCCTGTCCTGCCCTATGTTCTTCAGAACCCCCCTGTTGGTTTTTTTTTTTTAGATTCCATATATATGTGTTAGTATACAGTATTTGTTTTTCTCTTTCTGACTTACTTCACTCTGTATGACAGACTCTAGGTCCATCCACCTCACTACAAATAACTCAATTTCATTTCTTTTTATGGCTGAGTAATATTCCATTGTATGTATGTGCCACATCTTCTTTATCCATTCATCTGTCGATGGACACTTAGATTTCTTCCATGTCCTGGCTATTGTAAACAGAGCTGCAGTGAATACTGTGGTACATGACGCTTTTTTAATTATGGTTTTCTCAGAGTATATGCCCAGTAGTGGGATTGCTTATAAATACTACCAAATGTAAAATAGATAGCTAGTGGGAAGCAGCTGCATAACACTGGGAGATGACCTTGCTGCTTTGTGACCACCTAGAGGGGTGGGATAGGGAGGGTGGGAGGGAGTCTCAAGAGGGAGGAGATATGGGGATATATGTATATGTACGTATAACTGATTCACTTTGTCCACTTTTTTATAAAGCAGAAACTAACACATCACTGTAAAGCAATTATACTCAAATAAAGATGTTAAAAAAAAAGCAGGTAACCTGAAATTAAAACAAATAAATAAACAATAAAAGAAAGAAAAAAAAGAATAAAAAAGATCTGTGGCTATGTAAGTTTGGAACTGCTTAACATGCATTCATTAATAAATCCTTATTGGATGCCTGCTGTAAAAAAATAATAATAAAAATAAATGTTGTTTGTAAAGAACTAAAAGAATATTGACAGGGAAAATCATATTTACTAACCTGATGTTTGGACCATATTAGTACAGGCTAACTCTATTTCTTTTCAGTGTATTTTTTCTTGCATAGACAAAAAGTCTAACATTATAAGAGCAACCCTTCAAATAGCACTTAAGTTCTACCCCTGGGTGAAAGAGCAGGAATATGTGCTAAGTCCAGCACTAATGGAAAGGGGGTGACAGCAACATCCCCAGGACCCAGATTTGCAGTGTCTAAGCCTGGACTTAATTAGAACATAGTAGAATGCTCCCTGCCCACACACCACTCCCATGGTAACAAAACTCAGGTAAAACTAACCATGAAATGCACCAGGGAGAACCGCAAGAAAGAGATACTATGTGCTGAGCAGCTACATAGGAGGAGGGATCAAAAACAACCTAGGAGCAGAAATTGAGAAAAACCCTCTGACAAACTAACCCACAGTCTAAAAAACAAGATCTTAATTCTTAAGAATTTCAAGTTTAAGGTGCACTGCAGATAAACAAATTTCAAATCCAGTCCAACTCTTGACTCTATTAATACACACAGTACAAGCCTCCCAGAAAGAGGCAGTAACTTGTTTCTACTCTCCAAAACAACAAGTATGGTTTTAAACAAAAAAGTGTATGCCACACAAGACACATTTTGTGTCCTCAAGGTAAACAGTCTGAAGATGCAAACCAGACTCAGATATGATACAGATATTGGTATTACCAGACAGGGAATTTTAATAAATGTGATTAAAATGTTAAAGGCTCTAATGGAAAAGTAAAACAACATGCAGATCACATAGATAATTTAAGCAGAAAGGTTAAAAATGTAATTAAGAATCAAATAGAAAAACTAGAAATTAAAAGGAGAGATCAAAATGAAGAATGTCTTTAATGGGCTTGTCATTAGACTCAACACAATTGAGCAAATAATTAGTAAACTTGAAGAAAGGTGAAGATAAATTACCCATACCGAAATACAGAGAAAAAGAAAAGAATTCAAGAGTTGTAAGTCAATGTCAGACACTTTAAGATACATATAATTGGAATCTAAGAAGGTGAAGAAAGAATGAGAAATATTTGAAATTATGTCTGATTTTTTTTCTAAAATCAGTAATAGATACCAAAATAGAGTCAAAAGAAGCGCAGAGAACAATGAATAGTGTAAAGACCAAAAAAGACTATACATAGGCACATCATATTCAAATGCTGAAAACCAAAGGCAAAGATAAAGTCTTGAAGACAGCCAGATTAAACAAACACATTGCATATAGTGGAAGAAGGGTAAGAATTATAGATTTCTCATGAGAAACCTTCCAAGCAAGAAGATTAAGGAGAGAATTCTTTAAAGTCCTCGAAGAAAAACAATAAAATGTAAATTCACAAAATTACACCCATGTAAATATTCTACAAAATAAAGAAGAAATAATTTCTCAGAACAACTAAAATAGGGAAGACTTTGCTAGCAGACCTACTCTAAAAGAAATATTAAAGGAAGATCTTTAGTTAGAAGGAATATGATATAAGGCACAAACTTAAATCTACCAAAAAAAAAAAAAAAAGAAGATGAATTTTGGATACAGAATAAATAAAAGTAAAATGAATTTCTTAAATTTCCTTCTTTTTAATTTCTCTGAAAAACGGAATCAAAAAGAGTAACAATTATTTTGTCTTTAGAGCATATTTAAGGCTAAAAACATATCATATATTAAACCATTTTAAAAAATGAATTAGGTTTTACTAGGTGATTAGAGAAAATTACATAATGTACTTTTGAATAAATAGGGCAAGATGCAGAAACATGTAGATACTTGTCTCTAGGAATTTCTAATAACCAGTTTGTGAGTTAAATGAAACAATAGCTATATTTAATTTGCTCTATATAGTTGCAAGGTATTATACCTTTGACCTCTGGGAGATAAGGAGAAAAAATAACGGTAAAAATGTTTACAGTTGTTTTAGTAAATGAGCTACCTTTACACTTCAGAAAGGGTATATAAGTATATATCATTTTACATAAATGCCTATAAGTGATCATATCATATATATTTTAGGGTGGGCTTTACCCCCTTATTTTCTTGCTTCTACCCAATCTTTCTATTCATATCACTTTTTCCTCACTAATTAACTATACTTTCAATATAATTTATACTTTCCCATAGTTTTCTCCATGCCTATATAAACATAGTTAGAGACATAAGCTCATACAAATAATAATAACAAATACTCTAGGCAGATTGCACCACATCCTGTTATAAGTGTTTTTAAAATAGTACCTCACTTAATATTTAGAATAACTCTATCAGTTAGGTAGTTACTATCATTTCTGTTTTCCAGTTGGGGAAACTGAGATACAGAAAGGTGAATCAGCTTGCCCACAGCACACAGCTGGTAAACTGCATATTTGGAATTCAAATTTATGTCGTCAATATCGAGCATCCATGTTCTTAACTTCCATGCTATCTTGTCTTGCACTAGCTCCTAACCAGAGGAAATAAAGTATTCAATCTTCTGCCATGATACATTCACAGATACGATATCATTCAAAATCATACGATAATACTTCTCATATGGTAATATGGAAGAAATAACAAGGGAAATCCTTTAATTAAATTGTACGTTATGTTAGGTTAATTAAATGCACCTTAAGACAGAAAGGAGGTATTATTTTGATAGAAGGGGAAATCGCTAATGAGCTAAATAAAATATTTATGAAGTTTTTATTAAACTGTCATTTAATTGTCTTCATGACGACTAATTTTGTCTCTGGTAAATTACACTCTAAATTATTGTTATTTTTAGTAGCTCTTAAATAAGACGTTCTAATTAATGAAATTTGGCAACCAGCAAGAATAAATAAACACATGTATCTCCATATATTTCAACTGTGTTGATGAGTTTCTGAGATATAAATTCAACTCTACATTTTGAGTAAATAACACAGTGACTTTACTCTTAATCCAAAAGTGTCTACACAGACATATCACATATGTGGAATGGGGTCAAGAGACATGGGAATGTTAAGAGAATTGAATGATTTTAAATTAGATTTTTTAAGCAACTATGCCACAGACTTCAATTTGAAGTGGTCATTAAACAACATTCCAATGCACTTAAATTTTTATATTGGGCTGGCCAAAGAGTTCGTTTGTTTTTTTTCCGTAAGATGGCTCTAGTAGTGCTTAGCTGTCTTTAACTTCATTCGAAACAAGTTTATTAAATGTTATTGTGACAGCTGTAATATCAGCGTGCATTAATAAAAAAACTTATCAAAATTGTTGAATTTTTGTGTAGCCATTTTAATATTGAAGATGGAAGAAAAAACATTTTTGGCATATTATGCTTTATTATTTCAAGAAAGGTAAAAATGCAACTGAAATGCAAAAAAGATTTGTGCAGTGTATGGAGAAGTTTCTGTGACTGATCGAACATGTCAAAAGTGGTTTGCGAAGTTTCGTGCTGGAGATTTCTCGCTGGACGATGCTCCACGGTTGGGTAGACCAGTTGAAGTTGATAGTGATCAAATCAAGACATTAATTGAGAACAATAAATCGAGACATTAATTGAGAACAATCAACGTTATACCACACGGGAGATAGCCGACATACCCAAAATATCCAAATCAAGCGTTGAACATCACTTGCACCAGCTTGGTATTGTGAATCGCTTTTATGTTTAGGTTCCACATAAGCGAAAAAAACCTTCTTGACTTCATTTCCACATGTGATTCTCTACTGAAATGTAATGAAAACATTCCATTTTTAAAACAAATTGTGACGGGCGATGAAAAGTGGATACTGTACAATAATGTGGGACAGAAGAGATCGTGGGGCAAGCGAATCGAACCACCACCACCAACACCAAAGGCCAGTCTTCATCCAAAGAAGATGATGTGTATATGGTGGGATTGAAAGGGAGTCCTCTATTATGAGCTCCTTCCAGAAAACCAAACAATTAATTCCAACAAGTACTGCTCCCAATTAGACCAACTGAAAGCAGCGCTTGACGAAAAGTGGCCAGAATTAGTAAACAGAAAACGCATAATCTTCCATCAGGGTAACGCGAGACCACATGTTTCTTTGATGACCAGGCAAAAACTGTTACAGCTTGGCTGGCAAGTTCTGTTTCATCCGCCATATTCACCAGACATTGCACCTTCGGATTTCCATTTATTTCGGTCTTTACAAAATTGTCTTAATGGAAAAATTTTCCATTCCCTGGAAGATGGTAAAAGGCACCTGGAAGAGTTCTTTGCTCAAAAAGATAAAAAGGTTTGGGAAGATGTCATTATGAAGTTGCCTGAAAAATGGCAGAAGGTAGTGGAACAAAAGGGTGAATACATTGTTCAATAAAGTTCTTGGTGAAAATGAAAAATATGTCTTTAATTTTTACTTAAAAACCAAAGACACTTTTTGGCCAACCCAATATTTGCAAATTATTGTGATTTTATTTGAAAATCCAAAGAAGTTCTGGGAAGCCAATTTATTTCTTTGTAATCTCACTTAAAAATTGTAATTTAAATCCAATCTCATATTCATGAGACATTTTTCTTAAAAACAACTTCCAATATTAAGTTGGAAGATTTTAAATAAATACAAAATGTAAACTAAACATTTTAAAGATTTTAAATAAATACAAAATGTATTAAAATGCAAAATGTTATAAATGTTAACTAGCAGGATTAATTTATTTCTTAAATTTTGGCTTGAATTATGGTTCTGTTACAAGCAGTCTTTTTGTCTTAGTCAAGAACATTTTAGATTTAAGAAATAGAAATTGATCTCACACACACACTCACACACTCACACACACACACACACACACACACACACACACACACAAGCAAAGTGGAGGGGGAATTAGAGATACATCGCCACCTCATAGAAAGTAAAGGCAAATGGATTGAAATGCCATAGGGCCACCTGAGATGCTACAGGTAGGAAGCCACTGGAACCTGTCATTAAATTTATCAGGATTTCTCTGTGAAGTGTCTTATTTCATCTACATTTCTGTCAACAAACTGGATTTCTCTTCTCCATAATCTCATCAGGAAATGTCTATTCCAATAAAATTCACGATTGTACTTTCTCTCAAGTTTAATACTGTTAGAGGTTGACTGCATTCTCAATCAGCAAACCAAATTCTCAGATGAGAACATCTGCCTGGTCAAGTTGATTCATTTATCCACTCATATTTCAGGTCTTACCAGAGCTGCCTCATTTACATGGTAAAAATTTAACTACAGAGCCCCCACCTTATCAGGAATGGTGGCAGAAAACACACATGGGTTTTTTCCTAATTATTAAACATATTTAAAATAGTTCTTTTCATTGTTTTGCTGTATGCAGTGAGATATATAAGGAGAAACAAATAAATCAAAAATGAATTTAAATCAGTTTTTAGAATAAGTAGAGGAAGAACAATTATTTGATAGAGAGAAATTTGAAAATTTCAGTGGAAGTTCTTTGCAGAAGTTGGAAAAATTTGAAATTTGAATACTACTTACAAATGAACAAGGCAAATTTGTAGCAGTCACTGATGTCCAACTAACTTCAATGTACATTTAAAGTGCTCAAGTATTTCTTGTGAAATCCAGTGTGAATGTAAGAGTCTTAATCCATTATTTGGACAATTCTATTATTTTTTATTTGTTTAAACAAATAATATATTATTCCAAGTTAAAAATAATAACTGCTATGATATTTGTTCTTGCTATATCTAAACCTTTCAATTATACCCACTTCAATATTAGTTAAGTACTATTGTAAATTGTTACCAGATCATCTAATCTCTTTAATCTTCTTAAATTATAGTCTGTATTAATTTATATATGATGCAATTATAGTGGTTCTCTAATTTGGCTATGTAATAGAATCATTGCTGAGCTTTAATAAATCTTAGTGCCTGGTTCATACATCCAAAATTTTTCTTTAATCTTGCATGTTGCCTGACAGAGTTTAGTCAACACTCCTTAGGTGATTCTAATATGCAGTCAAGTATGAGAAATAACTTCAATATGGGTATTGCCACTGAGCAATCCCCATATTTAAGCATTTAAAGCATATTTTAAATGCTTACACTTAAAATATAAACTTTTAGAATTTAAACTTTTTAAAACAATTACTCTAAATTTCCTACTAATTAATATTCTTAACATATGAAACAAAGAATCATTTTAATTTACACATCATAAAATTCATTCTTTCAAAGTGTACAATTTAGTGGTTTTTAGTGTATTCACAAAGTTGGGCAACCATCACCTCTATATAATTTCAGAATAGTTTCATCACCCCAAAAAGAAACCCCATACCTATTAGCAGGCACTCTGCATTCCCCTATCCTCAAGTAAATACCAATCCACTTTCTATTTCAGTGGGTTTGCCTACTGTGGACAGTTCATATAAATTAAATCATACAATACATAGCTTCTTGTTATTGGGTTGTTTCATTTAGGGTGATGTGTTAAGGTTAATCAATTTTTAAAACATATCTGGACTTGCTAGTTTTTATTGTTAAATAATATTATATAGAATACCACATTTTATTCACCCATTAGTTGGTTGATGGACATTTTGGTTATTTACACTTAGGCTGTTATGAATAATGTTATTATGAATATTAGTGTACAGATTTTTGTGTGGACCTACGTTTTTATTTATCTTAGGTATGTAACTAGAATTATAATTGCTCAGTAACATGGTATTTCTATGTCCGATTTTTTTGAAGAAGCCCCAAGCTGTTTCCCACAACAGCTAAACCATTTTATATTTCCAACAGCAATGTATGAAGGATCCATTCTCTCCACTTCATCTCTAACACTTGGTATTATCTATCTTTTTAATTTTATCCATTCTAGTAGTATCTCATTATAGTTTTGCTTTGCACTTACTAATTATTGATGACATTGAACATTATTTTATGTGCTGATTGGTTATTTCTGTGTCTTCTTTGGAGAAATCTCTATTCACATCCTTGCCCACTTTTAAAATTGGGTTATTTCTCTTTATTTTTCAATTGAAAGAGTTCTTTATATAATCTTGATAAAATTCTTATCAAATGTAGGATTTCAGATATTTTGTCTTGATCCATAAATGATCTTTTCTTTATGATGTCATTCAATCACAAACGTTTTTTAAATTTTGATGAAGTCTAAATAATTTACATATTTTGTGTCATTTGTGCTTTTTGTAATACACCTAAGAAATCAGTGCCCAATTTAAGTAATGAAGATTTACCTCTGGCTTCCCTGGTGGCACAGTGGTTAAGAATCCACCTGCCAATGCAGGGGACACCGGTTCGATCCCTGGTCCGGGAAGATCCCACATGCCACGGAGCAACTAAGCCTGTGCACCACAACTACTGAGCCTGCACTCTAGAGCCCGTGAGCCACAACTACTGAGCCCACGTGCCACAACTACTGAAACCCACGTGCCTAGAGCCCGTGCTCTGCAACAAGAGAAACCACTGCAGTGAGAAGCCCATCCACCACAACAAAGAGTAGCCCCTGCTCGCCACAACTAGAGAAAGCCTGTGCACAGCAACGAAGACCCAATGCAGCCAAAAATAAATTAAAATAAATAAATTTAAAAAAAGATTTACTCCTACCTTTTCTAGTTTTAGTTCCCCCCCCACAGCTTTATTGATGTAAAATTGACATGTAACTTTGTGATAAATGAGTTCAAGGTGTACAACATAATGATTTGATATATGTATATATTCTTAAATGATTACCACAATAAGGTTAGTAAACACATACATCATCTCAATAGCTACAATTTTTTTTTTGTAAGAACTTTTAAAATCTACTCTCTTAGCAACTTTTAAATATACAAAATAGTATTCTTTTTTTTTTTTCTGTGGTACGCGGGCCTCTCACTGTTGTGGCCCAGCTGCTCTGCGGCATGTGGGATCTTCCTGGACCGGGGCACGAACCCATGTCCCCTCCATTGGCAGGTGGATTCTCAACCACTGAGCCACCAGGGAAGCCCCAATACAGTATTCTTAACTATAGTCCCCATGCTATACATTATATTACCTGAATTTATTCACCTTATAGCTGGAAATTTGTATCCCTTGATCACCTTCACCAAACTATCCCGTCATCCACCCCATGCCCCTGGCAACCGCTAATCTGTTCTCTGCTTCTATGAGTTAAGTTTTTATAATATTCCACAAATAAGTGGGATCATACAGTATTTGTCTTTCTCTGTCTGACGTATTTCACTTACCATAATGTCCTCAACATTCATTCATGTTGGCACAAATGACACAGTTTCTTTTTTTCCCCTGTCTGAATAACATTCATATATATATATATATATATATTCTTCATTCATCCATCAGTTGACACTTAGGTTGTTTCCATGTCCTGGCAATTATAAATAGTGCTGCAATAAACATAGAGATGAAGATATCCCACCAACAGTGTGCAAATATACAGGGTTTCTTTTTCTTTTCTCCTAATCTTCACCAGCATTTATTATTGCTTATGTTTTGATGTTAAACATCCTAGCAAGTGTGAAGTGAAATCTCATTGTGGTTTTGATTTTAATTTCCCTAATGATTAGTGATGTTGAGCACCTTTTCACGTATTTGTGGGCCATCTACATATCTTCTTTGGAAAAATATCCATTCAGGTTCCTTGCCCATTTTTTAATTGGATTTTTTTTTTTTTTTTTTTTTTTTTTGCTATTGAGTTCTGTGAGTTCCTTATATATTTTGGATATCAATCACTTATCAGATATATGTGAGCATTTTTGGCTCCCTTTGTAAAACATTAGTTGACCATAAGTGCATGGGGTTAGTTCTGGGTTCTCAATTCTGTTCCATTAGTATATGTGTCTGTTTTTATGCCAGTACCCTAGGGTTTTGATTATGGTGTCTTTGTAGTATACTTTGAAAACAAGAATTGTAATGCCTCCAGCTTTGTTCTTCTTTCTAGGGAATGCATTGGCTATTCAGGGTCTTTTGTGGTTCCCTGTGAATTTTAGGATTGCTTTTTCTATATCTGTAAAAGATGGCATTGGAGTTTTGATAGGGATTGCATTGGCTCTATAAATTATTTTGGGTAGTATAGACATTTTAACAATATTACTTATTCCAATCCAAGAATATGGCATATTTTTCCATTTGTTTGCATCTTCAGTTTCTTCCATCAGCGTCTTATACTTTTCCATTAAATTAATCCCTAAGTATTCTGTTCTTTTTGATTATATTGTAAATGAGATTGTTTTGTTAGTCTCACTTTCAGATATTTAATTGTTAAGGTAGAGATATGCAACTGAATTTTTATATTGATTTTTATCCCGAAATTTACTGAATTTCTTGTTTTTTTTAACATCTTTATTGGAGTATAATTGCTTTACAATGGTGTGTTAGTTTCTGCTTTACAACAAAGTGAATCAGTTATACATATACATATGTTCCCATATCTCCTCCCTCTTGCGTCTCCCTCCCTCCCACCCTCCCTATCCCACCCCTCTAGGTGGTCACAAACCACCTAGCTGATCTC
>NC_041215.1:97653788-97654084 GCF_002837175.3 Physeter macrocephalus
TTTGATTTGCATTTCTCTAATGATTAGTGATGTTGACCATCCTTTCATGTGTTTGTTGGCAATCTGTATATCTTCTTTGGAGAAATGTCTATTTAGGTCTTCTGCCCATTTTTGGATTGGGTTGTTTGTTTTTTTGTTATTGAGCTGCATGTGTTGCCTATAAATTTTAGAGATTAGTCCTTTGTCAGTTGCTTCATTTGCAACTATTTTCTCCATTCTGAGGGTTGTCTTTTGGTCTTGTTTATGGTATCCTTTGCTGTGCAAAAGCTTTTAAGTTTCATTAGGTCCATTTGTTT
>NC_041215.1:97654311-97654760 GCF_002837175.3 Physeter macrocephalus
TATTGAAGAGACTATCTTTTCTCCACTGTATATTCTTGCTTCCTTTATCAAAGATAAGGTGACCATATGTGTGTGGGTTTATCTCTGGGCTTTCTATCCTGTTCCATTGATCGATATTTCTGTTTTTGCACCAGTACCATACTGTCTTGATTACTGTAGCTTTGTAGTATAGTCTGAAGTCAGGGAGCCTGATTCCTCCAGCTCCATTTTTCGTTCTCAAGATTGCTCTGGCTATTCGAGGTCTTTTGTGTTTCCATACAAATTGTGAAATTGTTTGTTCTAGTTCTATAAAAAATGCCAGTGGTAGTTTGATAGGGATTGCATTGAATCTGTAGATTGCTTTGGGTAGTAGAGTCGTTTTCACAGTGTTGATTCTTCCAATCCAAGAATATGGTATATCTCTCCATCTATTTGTATCATCTTTAATTTCTTTCATCAGTGTCTTATAA
>NC_041215.1:97657129-97665538 GCF_002837175.3 Physeter macrocephalus
ATGGGACTCTCTGTGCTTCCTGGACTTGATTAAATATTTCCTGTCCCATATTAGGGAAGCTTTCAACTATAATCTCTTCAAATATTTTCTCAGTCCCTTTCTTTTTCTCTTCTTCTTTTGGGACCCCTATAATTCGAATATTGGTGCATTTAATGTGGTCCCAGAGGTCTCTGAGGCTGTCCTCAGTTCTTTTCATTCTTTTTTTTTTCTTTTCTGCTCTGCAGTAGTTATTTCCACTATTTTACCTTCCATGTAACTTATCCATTCTTCTGACTCAGTTATTCTACTATTGATCCCATCTAGAGTATTTTTGATTTCATTTATTGTGTTGTTCATCGTTGGTTGCTTCCTCTTTGGTTCTTCTAGGTCCTTGTTAAACGTTTCATGCATTTTGTCTATTCTATTTCCAAGATTCTGGATCATCTTTACTATCATTATTCTGAATTCTTTTTCAGGTAGACTATTTCCTCTTCATTTGTTAGGTCTGGTGGGTTTTTACCTTGCTCCTTCATGTGCTTTGTGTTTTTCTGCCTTTTCATTTTGCTTACTGTGTTCGGGATCTCCTTTTTGCAGGCTGCAGTTTCATAGTTCCCATTGTTTTTGGTGTCTGTCCCCAGTGGCTAAGATTGGCTCAATGGGTTGAATAGGTTTCCTGGTTGGGGGGACTAGTCCCTGTGTTCTGGTGGATGAGGCTGGATCTTGTCTGTCTGGTGGGCAGGTCCATGTCTGGTGGTGTGTTTTGGGGTGTAGCCTTATTTTTTAGGCAGCCTCTCTGCTAATGGAAGGGGCTGTAGTCCTGTCTTGCTAGTTGTTGGGCATAGGGTGTCCAGCACTGTAGTTTGCTGGTCGTTGATTGAAGCTGGGTCTTGGTGTTGAAATGGAGATCTCTGGGAGATTTTCGCCATTTGATATTACGTGGAGCTGGGAGGTCTCTTGTCATGTCTGGTGGTGTGTTTTGGGGTGTAGCCTTATTTTTTAGGCAGCCTCTCTGCTAATGGAAGGGGCTGTAGTCCTGTCTTGCTAGTTGTTGGGCATAGGGTGTCCAGCACTGTAGTTTGCTGGTCGTTGATTGAAGCTGGGTCTTGGTGTTGAAATGGAGATCTCTGGGAGATTTTCGCCATTTGATATTACGTGGAGCTGTTAATAAGTGTCTTGGCGTGTTTCTCCTTGGATTTATCCTGTATGGGACAACTTGTGCTTCCTGGACTTGATTAACTATTTCCTTTCCCATATTAGGGAAGTGATATTACGTGGAGCTGGGAGGTCTCTTGTGGACTAGTATCCTGAAGTTGATTCTCCCACCTCATAGATACAGCCCTGATGCCTGGCTGGAGCACCAAGAGCCTTTAATCCACATGGCTCAGAATCATTATTCTGAATTCTTTTTCAGGTAGACTATTTCCTCTTCATTTGTTAGGTCTGGTGGGTTTTTACCTTGCTCCTTCATGTGCTTTGTGTTTTTCTGCCTTTTCATTTTGCTTACTGTGTTCGGGGTCTCCTTTTTGCAGGCTGCAGTTTCATAGTTCCCATTGTTTTTGGTGTCTGTCCCCAGTGGCTAAGATTGGCTCAATGGGTTGAATAGGTTTCCTGGTTGGGGGGACTAGTCCCTGTGTTCTGGTGGATGAGGCTGGATCTTGTCTGTCTGGTGGGCAGGTCCACGTCTGGTGGTGTGTTTTGGGGTGTAGCCTTATTTTTTAGGCAGCCTCTCTGCTAATGGAAGGGGCTGTAGTCCTGTCTTGCTAGTTGTTGGGCATAGGGTGTCCAGCACTGTAGTTTGCTGGTCGTTGATTGAAGCTGGGTCTTGGTGTTGAAATGGAGATCTCTGGGAGATTTTCGCCATTTGATATTACGTGGAGCTGGGAGGTCTCTTGTGGACTAGTAAAGGAAGGAAGGAAGAAAGAAAGGAAGGAAGAAAGAAGATAAAATAAAGTAAGATAAATTAGAGTTATTAAAATAAAAAATAATTATCAAGAAGAAAAATTTTAAAAAGTAAAAAAACAAAACCAAAAAAAAAAGGGGACAGTCAGAACCCTAGGACAAATGGTGAAAGCAAAGCTATACAGACAAAATCTCACACAGCAGCACACACATACACACTCACAAAAAGAGAAAAAGGGGAAAATAATAATATATCTTGCTCCCAAAGTCCACCTCCTCAACTTGGGATGATTCGCTGTCTATTCAGGTATTCCAGAGATGCAGGGCACTTCAAGTTGATTGTGGAGATTTAATCCGCTGCTTCTGAGGCTGCTGGGAGAGACCTCCCCCTCTCCTCTTTGTTTGCACAGCGCCTGGGGGTCAGCTTTGGACTTGGCCCTGCCTCTGCACGTAGGTCGCCCGAGGGCTTCTGCTCTTCCCTCAGACAGGACGGGGTTAAAGGAGCAGCTGATTCGGGGGCTCTGACTCAGGCCGGGGGGAGGGAGGGGTGTGGATGCGGGGCGAGCCTGCAGTGGCAGAGGCCAGCGTGACGTTGCACCAGCCCGAGGCGCGCCGTGCATTCTCCTGGGGAAGTTGTCCCTGGATCCCGGGACCCTGGCAGTGGCGGGCTGCACAGGCTCCCAGGAGGGGAGGTGTGTAGAGTGACCTGTGCTCGCACACAGGCTTCTTGGTGGCTGCAGCAGCAGCCTTAGCGTCTCATGCCTGTTTCTGAGGTCTGCGCTGATAGCCGCGGCTCACGCCCGTCTCTGGAGCTCCTTTCAGAGGTGCTGTTAATCTCCTCTCGTCTCGCACCAGGAAACAAAGAGGCAAGAAAAAAGTCTCTTGTCTTCGGCAGCTCCGCACCCGTTTCTGGAGCTCCTTTGAGCGGCGCGCTTAACCCCTCTCTTCGCGCACCAGGAAACAGAGGCAAGAAAAAGTCTCTTGCCTGTTCGGCAGCTCCAGACTTCTCCCGGACTCCCTCCTGGCTAGCCATGGTGCACTAACCCCTTCCGGCTGTGTTCACACAGCCAACCCCAGTCCTCTCCCTGCGATCCGACCTCCGAAGCCTGAGCCTCAGCTCCCAGCCCCCGCCCTTCCCGGCTTGTGAGCAGACAAGCCTCTCGGGCTGGTGAGTGCTGGTCAGCACCAATCCTCTTAGGGAATCTCTCCGCCTTGCCCTCCGCACCCTGTTACTGCGCTCTCCTCCATGGCTCCGAAGCGTCCCCCTCTGCCACCCGCAGTCTCCGCCTGTGAAGGGGCTTCTAGTGTGTGGAAACCTTTCCTCCTTCACAGCTCCCTCCCACTGGTGCGGGTCCTGTCCCTACTCTTTTGTCTCTGTTTATTCTTTTTTCTTTTGCCCTACCCAGGTACGTGGGGAATTTCTTGCCTTTTGGAAGGTCTGAGGTCTTCTGCCAGCGTTCAGTGGGTGTTCTATAGGAGCAGTTACACGTGTAGATGTATTTCTGATGTATCTGTCGGGAGGAAGGTGATCTCCGCATCTTACTCTTCCGCCATCTTCTCTAATTCTTTTACTACTGAATTTCTTTATTAGTTCAAACAGCTCTTGTTGTTATTAGGACTTTCTAAATATAAAATTGTGTCATTTACAAATAGTGAAGGTTTACTTTTTTCCTTTCCAATTTGGATGCCATTTAAACATTTACTTAGTCCTAATTGTTCTGGCTGGGACTTATAATACTATGATGAATAAAAGTGATGAGAGTGGGCATCCTAGTCTTGTTCCTGATCTAAGAGGCAAAGCTTGAAACCTCCCATCATTGGCTATGATGGAAGTTCTGGGCTTGTCATATATGGCTTTTATTATGTTGAAGTATGTTTTTTCTTTGCCCAATTTATTATGAGGGTTTTTATCATGAATAGATGTTGAATTTTGTCAAATGTTTTTTCTTCGTCCATTGAGATAATCCTGTGCTTTTTATATTCATTTCTATTATTGTGATGTATTACATTCATTGATTTTCCTGTGTTGAACCATCCTGCATCACAAAGATGACTCCCACTTGATCATTGTATATGATCCTTTTAATATGCTGTTGAATTCATTTTTCTAATAATTTGTTGAGAATATTTACATCTATATTCCTCAGAGATACTTTTTCGTAGTGTCCTTATATGGCTTTGGTATCAGAGTAATGCTGGTTTCATAAAATGTATTCGATATTATTCCCTCCTATTCAATTTTCTGCAAGAGTTTGAGAATGATTGGTATTAATTCATCTTTAAATGTTTGGTGGAATTCACCAGTGAAACTATATGGTCCTGGACTTCTCTTTCTTGGAAAGTTTTTGATTAGTGATTCAACCTTCTAATTTGTTATTGTTCTATTCAGATTTTCAATTTTTTTCAAGATTCATTCTTGATAGGTTGTATGTTTCTGGAAACTTATCTTTTTATTCTAGGTTATCCAGTATGTTGATGTATAATTGATGATAGTTGTTTCTTTCATATAATCTTGATTTCTTACTTACTTCTGTGTTTCTGGCAGCTCAGTGAGATTTTCCAATTTATCTTTTCTATCTTCCTACATTTATGTCTTTCAATGAAGTTCTCCTCTTCCCTACTCCGACTTCTTTATGTTCATTTAGCTCGTTTGAAATGCTTTATCTAATTTTATTTCACTCTTGTGACTACCACTGATTTTCACTCCTCAAAATATTACAAAAAACAAACAAAAAAACAAACAAAAATATTACAGTGTTACTTTTACTTGAACACTGACCAAAAATTTGATGATTACTTTAAATATTCCAGTATAATTACTGCTTCCTTTTTTGTTTTTGTTTGGTTTTTTGTTTTACTTTATGTGAGAACAGAATTTTACCTAATCTTAAAATATCTGTGCTCAAATTTACTGATTGTACTGGTGGTTGGTACATATTCTCACCATTTTTTCTTCCAATTTTATTCAGATATAATTGACATATAACACTGTATATGTTTAAGATGTACAGCATAATGATTTGACTTACACAAATCATGAAATGATTACCGCAATAGATTTGATGAACATCCATTATCTCATTGAAGAAATGGAAAACTTTCCTTGTGATTAGAACTCTAGAATCATCACTATTTTTAAAAATATACCTCCCTTTATAAGGTGGAGCTTAGTTCACTACACTTTGAATATAGACTAGACTGAGTAAGCCACTTCCAAATAATAGCATATCAAAAGAGAAAAATGGCAAGTTTGAAGTGGAGAAACCTGGCAGACACTTAGCTAAGTTAACATCACCAGCGATGTCATGTCAATAATATATGCACACTACCTCTGTAGTATTTCTTTCCCAAACTCTGTGACTTCAATAAAATCATGAAAAAAAAAAACTCAGACAAGCCAAAAGTTGAGGAACATTCTACAAAATACATGACACAAATACCTGACTTTCAGAAGTATCAGGACCATAAAAAACAAATAAAAACTGAGAAACTATCACAGATTGGAGGAGACTAAGGAAACATGATGATGAACTACAAGGTGATATCTTGATTTGAATCCTGAAACAATAAAGATATTGAAAAACTGGTGAAATATAAAATAAAAGTCTGTATTTAGTATAGCATACCAATGTTAATTGCTTAGTTTTGATGACTATAACATGCTTATGTTGATAATAATACCAAAGAAAGCTAGATGAAATGTAAAATGGAGCACTCTACACTATCTTCATAACACTTTGGTAAATCTAAAATTATTTAAATAACAAACAAAAAAATGTAATACCATATCCACAAGTGGATACTCTCAGAATTGTAGAGATTAAAATTTTACCGAAATATATTATCAGTAAAAGAAGTTTAATTTAATACATATATATAAATAATATTTATGGCAGAATTTGAAAATTGGTTATAAAAATTATATGAAATAATAAATCCCAAGGCTTTGTTGAAAAAAGAATAGATATATGTATGTGTGTATTTTGTACATATATTAATTCAATGTTATACATATTTTACAATAATATATAGCTATTACATAATTAATAATTATTATAATAATGATATATATACAATAACATACATAATTAAGACACTAAAGTATTGTTCCAGGAAGGGTTAATTGTATGTTATTTGGCCCCTGCTGACTAATACAACTTTAGCTTGTGCAATTGTGCTCTTTATTTCTTTCTTTTTTTTTTTTTTTTTTTGTGGTATGCGGGCCTCCCTCTGTTGTGGCCTCTCCCGTCGCGGGGCGCCCAGCCGCTCCGCGGCATGTGGGATCCTCCCAGACCGGGGCGCGAACCTGGTTCCCCTGCATCGGCAGGCGGACGCGCAACCACTGCGCCACCAGGGAAGCCCCTGCTCTTTATTTCTTACTCTTCTGGCACACTGATCTTAGAACTGGCCAGTGTCTTTCCCGTCAGTCCTGTTTGATGTTCCTTGAATAATCCCCACTTCACCTTGTTAAGTCCAACCCACTTTTCTAGTCTAAAATAAAAACCAATTTCTTAGGTCTTTTACTGGCTGGATAAGGACCGATAATCAATGTTATAAAAATACTTTTCCTCTGTAATACTTAATAAAATGGCAATTTTGTACTTATCTATATGAGTATCTTCTAAAGATATGACTTCTGATATTAGTTTACTAGGACTGCCAAAACAAAATACCACAAACAAGATGGTTTAAACCACAGAAATGTATTTCCTAACAGTTCGGGAGGCTAGCCAAGATCAACGTGTTGCCATATTTGATTTCACCTAAGGCTTATCTCCTTGGCTCACAGCCAGTTGACTTCTCCCTTTGTCCTCACACTACCTTTCCTCAGTGCACACATTCCTGATATCTCTGTCTCTTCCTATAAGTACATCAGTTATATTTGATTAAGGCCCCACCTTGATGGATTCATTTTAACTTAGTCACCTCTTTAAAAACTTTATCTCCAAATATGATTACATTCTTAGATATTAGGGGTTGGGACTTCAACATATGAATGCTGGGGGGGGACACATTTCAGCCCATGACATTCCCCATTTGATGGGCTTCATGAAGATGTGGCACATACCTTTCTTGTCCATACCTTTATGTAGATTTTGAATGAATGAATGAAATATGTATAAATGACCATTGCCCCATATATGGAAGTAAGTTGTGACTGCTTTTATTTACAATATAGTCTAAATTAAGATGACTGCCTCAATTTATAAGCAATTGAGCATCTTAAATCAGGTAGAAATACATTCTCAAACTAAGGCAATGATAGTTATTTTGAAGCTAAGTATAATACTAATGTCATTGAGGTGACAATTCTGTGATTTCTCATTTTCTCTATGGATTTTAAAAGTAATGTCATCAAAGCAAAAAAAAAAATTCAGTGTCATTAGATTATGCCAACCCATATGTTCTTTTTTTTTTCTAACATCTTTATTGGAGTTTAATTGCTTTACATCGTTGTGTTAGTTTCTGCTGTATAACAAAGTGAATCAGCTATACATATACATATATCCCCATATCCCATCCTTCTTGCATCTCCCTCCCAACCTCCCTATCTCACCCCTCTAGGGGGTCACAAAGCACGGAGCTGATCTCCCTGCGCTATGTAGCTGCTTAGCTATCTATTTTACATTTGGTAGTGCATATATGTCAGTGCCACTCTCTCACTTCATCCCAGCTTACACTTCCCCCTCCCCTATCCTCAAGTCCATTCTCTATGTCTGCATCTTTATTCCTGTCCTGCCCCTAGGTTCTTCAGGACCTTTTTTTAAAAAAATTCCATATATATGTGTTAGCATACGGTATTTGTTTTTCTCTTTCTGACTTACTTCACTCTGTATGACAGACTCTAGGCCCATCCACCTCACTACAAATAACTCAATCTCATTTCTTTTTATGGCTGAGTAATATTCCATTGTATATATGTGCCACATCTTCTTTATCCATTTACCTGTTGATCGACACTTAGGTTTATTCCATGTCCTGGCTTTTGTAAATAGTGCTGCAATGAAATGGTACATAAATCTTTTTGAATTATGGTTTTCTCAAGGTATATGCCCAGTACTGGGATTGCCGGGTCATATGTTAGTTCTAGTTTTTGTTTTTTAAGGAACCTCCATACTGTTCTCCATAGTGGCTGTATCAATTTACATTCCCACCAACAGTGCAAGAGGGTTCCTTTTTACCCAAAGCCTCTCCAGCATTTATTGTTTGTAGACTTTTTGAAGATGGCCATTATGACTGGTGTGAGGTGATACCTCATTGTAGTTTTGATTTGCATTTCTCTAATGATTAGTGATGTTGAGCATCCTTTCATGTGTTTGTTGGCAGTCTGTATATCTTTTTTGGAGAAATGTCTATTTAGGTCTTCTGCCCATTTTTGGATCAGGTTGTTTGTTTTTTGTTATTGAGCTGCATGAGCTGCTTATATATTTTGGAGATTAAACCATTCACAGTTGCTTCATTTGCAAATATTTTCTCCCTTTCTGAGTGTTGTCTTTTCATCTTGTTTATGGTTTCCTTTGTTGTGCAAAA
>NC_041215.1:97665707-97677241 GCF_002837175.3 Physeter macrocephalus
CTTTGTATTATAGTCTGAAGTCAGGGAGCCTCATTCCTCCAGCTCAATTTTTCTTTCTCAAGATTGCTTTAGCTCCTAAGGGCCTTTTGTGTTTCCATACAAATTGTGAAATTTTTTGTTTTACTTCTGTGAAAAATGCCATTGGTATTTGATAGGGATTGCATTGAACCTGTAGATTGCTTTGGGTAGTATAGTCATTTTCACAGTGTTGATTCTTCCATCCCAAGAACACGGTATACCTCTCAATCTGTTTTTTTTCTTTTACATGTAACTATCCAGTTGTCCCAGCAACACTGATTGAAGAGGCTGATTTTCTCCACTGTATGTTCTTGCCTGCTTTATCAAAGATAAGTGCATGGGTATATCTCTGGGCTTTCTATCCTGTTCCATTGATCTATATTTCTGTTTTTGTGCCAGTACCATACTGTCTTGATTACTGTAGCTTTGTAGTATAGTCTGAAGTCAGGGAGCCTGATTCCTCCAGCTCCATTATTCTTTCTCAAGATTGCTTTAGCTCCTAGGGGCCTTTTGTGTTTTCATACAAATTGTGAAATTTTTTGTTTTACTTCTGTGAAAAATGCCATTGGTATTTGATAGGGATTGCATTGAACCTGTAGATTGCTTTGGGTAGTATAGTCATTTTCACAGTGTTGATTCTTCCATCCCAAGAACACGGTATACCTCTCAATCTGTTTGTATTGTCTTTAATTTCTTTCATCAGTGTTTATAGTTTTCTGCATACAGGTCTTTTGTCTCCTTATATAGGTTTATTCCTAGGTATTTTATTCTTTTTGTTGCAATGGCAAATGGGGGTGTTTCCTTAATTTCTCTTTGAGATTTTTCATCATTAGTTTATAGGAATGCAATCGGTTTCTGTGCATTAATTTTGTATCCTGCTACTGTACCAAATTCATTGATTAGCTCTAGTAGTTTTCTGGTAGCATCTTTAGGATACTCTATTATACATAGAGTATAATGATACTATACGTATCATGTTATCTGCAAGCAGTGACAGTTTTACTTCTTTTTCAATTTGGATTCCTTTATTTCCTTTTCTTCTCTGATTGCTATGGTTAAAACTTCCAAAACTATGTTTAATAATAGTGGTGAGAGTGGACAACCTTGTCTTGTTCCTGATCTTAGTGGAAATGGTTTCAGTTTTTCATCATTGAGAACAATGTTGGCTGTGGATTTGTCATATATGGCCATTATCATGTTGAGGTTAGTGCCCTCTATGCCTACTTTCTGGAGAGTTTTTATCATACGTGAGTGTTGAATTTTGTCGAAAGGTTTTTCTGCATCTATTGAGATTATCATATGGTTTTATCCTTCAATTTGTTAATATGGTGTGTCACATTGATTGATTTGCATATATTGAAGAATCCTTGCATTCCTGGGATAAAGTCCACTTGATCATGGAGCTTGATCCTATTAATGTGATATAGGATTCTGTTTGCTAGTATTTCGTTGAGGATTTTTGCATCTATGTTCATCAGTGATATTGGCCTGTAGTTTTCTTTCTTGTGACGTCTTTGTCTGGTTTTGGTATCAGGTTTATGGTGGCCTCATAGAATGAGTTTGGGAGTGTTCCTCCCTCTGCTATATTTTGGAAGAGTTCGATAAGGATGGGTGTTAGCTCTTCTCTAAATGGTTGATAGATTTCGTCTGTGAAGCCATCTGGTCCTGGGCTTTTGTTTGTTGGAAGATTTTTAATCACAGTTTCAATTTCATTGCTTGTGATTGGTCTGTTCATATTTTTTATTTCTTCTTGGTTCAGTCTTGGAAGGTTGTGCTTTTCTAAGAATTTGTCCATTTCTTCCAGAGTGTCCATTTTGTTGGCATATAGTTGCTTGTAGTTAATCTCTCATGATCCTTTGTATTTATGAAGTGTCACTTGTTGCTTTTCTGCTTTTTCAATTCTAATTCTGTTGATTTTCATCTTTTCCATAATTTTCTTGATGAGTATGGCTAATGTTTATCAATTTTTTTTTATCTTCTCAGAGAAACAACTTTTAGTTTTATTGATCTTTGCTGTCATTTCCCTCATTTCTTTTTCATTTGTTTCTGATCTGATCTTTATGATTTCTTTCTTCCTGCTAACTTGGGTTTTTTTGTTCTTCTTTCCCTAATTGCTTTAGGTGTAAGATTAGGTTGTTTATTTGAGATTTATCTAGTTTCTTGAGGTAGGATTGTATTGCTATAAACTTCCCTGTTAGAACTGCTTTTGCTGAATCCCATAGGTTTTGGGTCATAGTGTTTACATTGTCATTTGTTTCTAGGTATTTTTTGATTTCCTCTTTGATTTCTTCAGTGATCTATTGGTTATTTAGTAGCACATTATTTAGCCTCCATGTGTTTGTATTTTTTACATTTTTTTCCTGTAATTAATATCTATGTCCATAGTGTTGTGGTCGGAAAAGATACTTGATATGATTTCAATTTTCTTAAATTTACCAAGGCTTGATTTGTGACCCAAGATATGATCTATCCTGGAGAATGTTCCATGAGCACTTGAGAAGAAAGTGTATTCTGTTGTTTTTGGATGGAATGTCCTATAAATATCAACTAAATCCATCTTGTTTAATAGGTCATTTAAAGCTTGTGTTTCCTTATTTATTTTCATTTTGTTGATTTGTCCATTCGTGAAAATGGGGTGTTAAAGTCCCCTATTATAATTGTGTTACTGTCAATTTCCACTTTTATGACTGTTTGCATTTGCTTTATGTATTGAGGTGCTCCTATGTTGGGTGCATAAATATTTACAATTTTATATCTTCTTCTTGGATTGATCCCTTGATCATTATGTAGTGTCCTTCTTTGTCTCTTGTAATAGTCTTTATTATAAAGTCTATTTTGTCTGAGAATTGCTACTCCAGCTTTCTTTTGGTTTTCATTTGCATGGAATATCTTTTTCCATACCCTCACTTTTAGTCTGTATGTGTTCCTAGGTCTGAAATGGGTCTCTTGTAGACAGCATATATATGCGTCTTGTTTTGTATCCATTCAGCCAGTCTGTGTCTTTTGGTTGGAGCATTTAATCCATTTACATTTAAGGTAATTATCAATATGTATGTTCCTATTACCATTTTCTTAATTGTTTTGGTTTTGTTATTGTAGGTCTTTTCCTTCTCTGGTGTTTCCTGCCTAGGGAAGTTCCTTTAGCATTTGCTGTAAAGCTGGTTAGGTGGTTCTGAATTCTCTTAGCTTTTGCTTGTCCTTAAAGGTTTTAATTTCTCCCTGAAACCTGAATGAGATCTTTGCTGGGTAGAGTAATCTTGGTTGTAGGTTTTTCCCTTTCATCACTTTAAATATGTTCTGCCACTCCCTTCTAGCTTGCAGAATTTCTGCTGAAAGAGCAGCTGTTAACCTTATGGGGATTCCCTTGTATGTTATTTGTTGCTTTTTCCTTGCTGCTTTTAATATTTTTTCTTTTTATTTAATTTTTTATAGTTTGATTAATATGTGTCTAGGTGTGTTTCTCCTTGCATTTATCCTGTTTGGGACTCTCTGTGCTTCCTGGAGTTTATTGACTATTTCCTTTCCCATATTAAGGAAATTTTCAACTATAATCTCTTCAAATATTTTCTCAGTCCTTTTTTTTTCTCTTCTTCTTCTGGACCCCCTATAATTTGAATGTCCTTGCATTTAATGTTATCCCAGAGGTCTCTGAGAATGTTCTCCAGTCTTTTCATTCTTTTTTCTGCTCTGTGGTACTTATTTCCACTATCTTATCTTGCAGGTCCTTTATCCATTCTTCTGCCTTGGTTATTCTGCTATTGATTCCTTCTAGAGAATTTTTAATTTCGGTTATTGTGTTGTTCTTCCTTGTTTGTTTGGTCTTTAGTTCTTGTAGGTCCTTATTAAACGTTTCTTGTATTTTCCCCATTCTATTTCCAAGATTTTGGATCATCTTTGCTATCATTATTCTGAGTTCTTTTCAGGTAGACTGCCTATTTCCTCTGCATTTGTTTGGCCTGGTGGGTTTTTACCTTGCTCATTCATCTGCTGTGTATTTCTCTGTTTTCTCATTTTGCTTAACTTACTGTGTTTGGTTTCTCCTTTTTGCAGGCTGCAGGTTCATAGTTCCTTTTGTTTTTGGAGTTTGCTCCAAGTGGGTAAGGTTTGTCAGTGGGTTGTGTAGGTTTCCTGGTTGAGGTGACTGGTGCCTGTGTTCTGGCAGATGAGTCTGGATCTTGTCTTTCTGTTGGGCAGGACCACGTCCAGTGTTGTGTTTTGGGGTGTCTGTGAATATTATGATTTTAGGCAGCCTCTCTCTTAATGGGCGGGGTTGTGTTCCTGTCTTGCTAGTTGTTTGACATGGGGTGTTCAGCACTGGAGCTTGCTTGTCATTGAGTGGAGCTGGGTCTTAGCATTGAGACGGAGATTTCTGGGAGACCTCTTGATGATTGATATTATGTGGGTCTGGGAGGTCTCTGGTGGTCCAGTGTCCTGAACTCAGCTCTCCTACCTCAGTGCCTCTGGCCTGACAGCCAGCCGGAACACCAAGACCCTGTCAGCCACATGGCTGCTAGTGTTGGAGGGTATCTTGCAGAGGTGGGGTATGGCTGTGGCTCACCACAGGGACAAGGACACTGGCAGCAGAAGTTCTGGGAAGTAATTCTTGGCTTGAGCCCTCCTGGAGTCTTCCATTAGCCCCACCAAAGAGCCTGTGACCTTCGGTACTGGGTCCAATGCATATGTTGTTGAACTAGGTTTCTGAAGCTCATTCCTTGAGAGACTTTAGTTTATGCTTTTCTTGAGCTGTCTCCTTGTTAATAGGCAATCATTTTCCTGTCTGTATTTTTTTAACAGTTCTTATCTAAAAATTGGCTTTTAAAAAGTTTTATTTGTGTCTTGTTTTAAAAAACATAGAAAATTAATATATAATTTTATTTTAATAACATATTGTCATGGACTTAAAACAATCCCAAAAGAACATACAGTCAAGGAATATACAAATTACATGAAATGTTCATCTGTGCATGTATTTTCAGTAAAATTTTATTAAAGTAATATTTACACAGAAAGTTGTTTGTGTTAAGTTCATAGCTCAATTCCTTTTTATTAAGTAAAATCACTAATGTAATCGGCATCCAAATGAGAAATATAATCAGCTTTCTCTAATGCCTCCCTCAAGTTGGTAACCTCCTTCAATCTAATACCTATCATGACTTTTACCTCCACAGGCTTTTTTTAGAGGTTTCAAATTTTATGCAAATTGAATTATACTTTATATACTCTTTTAAGTCTAGCTTCATTTGCAAACATTCATTCAGGAGTATGCTTACAAATCCAAACCATATTGTTGCACATAGCAATAGTTTGTATAGTAAATATATTTTAATTTACCCATCCTATTGTCGATGAATATTTGGGGTGTTTCTGTTGTTTATTTTTCCTTATTTGACATAAGTGCTATTGGAATTCTTGTACATGTGTTTGGTATAAATATATACGTATGTTGGTCCTACACCTTTTAGTAGAATTTCTGGGTCATGATATGTACATATTTTCACTATTAGAAAATTCTGCAAAAGTGGCAATATGTTTCCATTTTGCTCTTTCTTGGGATATTCACCCTTAAAACCCACCACCATACTATGAGAAAGTTAAGATACAACTCTAGTTGATATCTCACTTTACAGTGCACATCAACCACCCAACATGTGAGTGAGAAAATCCTTAGATGACTCCAATTCCCAACCTTCATGACCCCCTGATTCATGCCAAGTGAAGAAGAGAAGAGCAGTCCCCACTGACCTGCCCAAATTGCAGATTTGCAAGCAAATATATACATTGCCATTGTTTTGATCCACTAAATTTTGTTATGCAGCAATCAATAATTGGAAATGGGGAAATTTCATTGACTAGCTTGTGGATGATGATAATGAAATAGTGAAAGATATATTTTCTACATTTGAGACATGTCTAGATAGTCATATATTTGGTATATTTCCATGAATATCTATCTATTGCAGACTTTATTCTGATGTGACACGTCACACAATTAATTTCTCAAAGTATATTATATTTGTCAATCATTTTTATCAGCAAAGTGATCAGGACTATAAAATTTATTTTTATCTTATAACTTAAAGAAGAGAAAATATAATAACATTTATATATTTATATTTTTAAATATTTTAAAAACAGGAATTAATGCCACTAAGTATTTCTATATGAAAACTAGCAATTGCCTTAGTCATATATTTCATTTATTTATTTGTAAAAGTGTTCTCCCCTTTCTGAACATGAACCGAACTTTTTATTTCTGAAAATAATTATCTTAATTGCAGTCTTTTAAATTATGTGATTGAATAGTTTCAGAGTATCATATAATAAAGTGCTATGAAAAAATTTCAAAATATATTACAGAAATATATGTGTTATGAGTTTTGTATGATATTTATCTGAAATTTTAACCAAAAACTCTGTCTCTGTCTGTCTCTCTCTCTCAAAAAGGCATCAAGCCAAAAAGAAAAAAATTTCTATTTTAAAAGAAGGTTATAATCTAGACTTTTTAAACAAAGCTTTGATGCAATATTATTCTAGCAATAAAATATGCCCATTTTAAAAGTGAGTTGACAAATGTATATGCTTATGTAACCAGCACTACAGCCAAGATTTAGAATGCATTCATAACATCGAAAATTTCCTTAGTGACCTTTTTCTTCATCTACTGTCTACACACGGCAGATGATGTATGTAGACGTCTATACACATCTACCTAGATCTAAGCAACCACTGATCTGCTATCACTACAGATTAGATTTGTTTTACCTAGAGCTACTTATAAATGGAATCATACAGCATGAATTCTTGTATGTTTGGTTTTTTGCTCTTTATAAACTTGTTGAGATTTAGTCGTAATCTTTTTAAGAGTCATATATTTAGGAGTGTAATTAGTCATTTATAAAAGACATGTCACACTTTGCAAGAAACTGCCATACTGGTTTTCCAAAGTGGTTTTAACCCTATTCATTCTCACTGGGAACATTACTCCTGCTCCATGTCTTTGCCAACACCTGGTAGTGTCAATGTTTTTAATATCAGCCATTATATTATTAGGGAGTGTACAGTGGTATCTCTTTGTGGTTTTAGTTAACATTTGCCTAATGACTAACATTGCTGAGCATGTTTTCTTGTCCTTATCAGTCAACTGTGTATCTTATTCCATGAAGTATCTGTTTAGATATTTTGCACATTTTTATTGGGTTATTTTTCATTATTGAGCTCTAAGAGTTTTATGCAATTTAGATACTAGTAATTTGCCAGATGCATGTATTATTGTATTGTGGATATTTTCATCCAATCTATAGCTTCATTTAAAAATTTTTTTAACTTTATAATTTTTCAGATCAGAATGTTTTAGTATTTGCGAACTCCAATTTTACATTTCTTCTTTTAGGGTTTGGACTTTGTTTTATGGTTTTCTTTTATTATTTTGCCTACTTCATGGTTATGAAGATTTATTCCTATGTTTTCGTCTACAAAGTTAATAGTTTTAGTTTTTACCATTTATGTTTCATTTTGAGTTTTTGTTGGAATATCTGGGGATTTTAGCAGTATTTGTTGAAAATACTAACTTTTTGCCTTTAAATTGCCTGGGCCCTTTTGTAAAAAATCAGTTCACTTTATGGGTCTATTTCAGACTCTGTTCAATCAATTTATATTTCTATCCTTAATCCAGCAAACAGTATTGATTACTATAGCACAATAATATATTTTTAAGTCAGGAGTTTTTGACTATTTAATGTTTTTGCATTGCTGTATAAATTTAGTATTCATTTATCATTGTCTTCGTTAGACCCTAATGTGATTTTGACTGGGATTGTATTGAATCTACACTTCAATTCAGGGAGAATTTTCATCTTAAAAATATGGATCTTTGGGCTTCCCTGGTGGCGCAGTGGTTGAGAGTCTGCCTGCGGATATAGGGCATACGGGTTCGTGCCCCGGTCCGGGAGGATCCCACATGCCGCGGAGCGGCTGGGCCCGTGAGCAATGGCCGCTGAGCCTGCGTGTCCGGAGCCTGTGCTCCGCAGCGGGAGAGGCCACAACAGTGAGAGGCCCCCGTACTGCAAAAAAAAAAAAAAAAAAAATATGGATTTTTGATAAATTTATTTAAACCTTTATTAATTTCTCTCAGCAATGTTTTATAATTTTCAAGTTTGAATCTTGCACAAGTTTGTTAAATTCTTCTCAATTTGATTTTTAATGGTATTATGAGACACCTTTAAAATCTCTATTTCTGATTGTTTATTGCTAATATATAGAAATGTAACTGATATTTAACTTGTGTTCGGTGACCTTTTTTACTGATTAACTCACTGACTAAACTTTCTAATTAATTCTGGTAGGTTTTATTTTGTAGTTTCCTTAGAAGTTTCTGTATACACATTTCTGCCTCTTGGCATGTCTAGAAACTTTTTTTTTTTTTTTTTGGCTGCATTGGATCTTCATTGCTGCTTGCAGGCTTTCTCTAGTTGCAGCAAGCAGAGGCTACTTTTCATTGCGGTGCGTGAGCTTCTCATTATGGTGGCTACTCTTGTTGCAGAGCATGGGCTCTAGGCGTGCGGGCTTCAGTAGTTGTGGCACATGGGCTTAGTTGCTCTGCAGCATGTGGAATCCTCCCGGACCAGGGATCGAATCCGTTTCCCCTGCATTGACAGGTGGTTTCTTAACCACTGTGCCACCAGGGAAGTCCCTAGAAACTTTTTTTAATACCAAACACTGAAAGTATTATAATTTTAAATGTTTAAATTTTATGTTTTCCATTATATAAAGAGATCTGAAGTTTTAATTTTAAGGCAGTTACATTATTTGCAGGTCATTTTGATTCCTTTGAGACCTGTTTTTAAACTTTGTTAACACAGGACTAAAATAGATGTTACTCCATGTATATTTCAGCCTTATACTGAAATGTACCTTCTTGAGGTTTGTTTTTAAATATCCCATTTGCTGCCCAAGGATTCTCCATCCTGGCTGGTCGGAACTTGAAAGTCTCTCCAACCTGTGTGAGATCTGGGAATGGTTCAGTTTACAGCTTTCCATAGTGTGTGTGTGTGTGTGTGTGTGTGTGTGTGTGTGTTTGTGGTGTGTAGGTGTGAAATTTCACCTTATGTTTGTGCAGTTCAATGTAAAGCAAAGATCCTCTGCATATCTCTGAGGCTTTTTTCTATGTATTTCCTTGCTAGGACTCTGCCTTATAACTTCAAGCTACTTCATCCTCCCCAAATGTCAATTATCTGTTTAAACTCAGTGAGATTATCAGGCTCTTTTTGAATACATGCTCCTTGTCCTTGAATTTCTGAAATTGCCTTCAGGCATAAAGCCAAGGCAATCGGAGGGCTTGTTTCCTTTGTTTCCATCTCTCAGGGATAACAATCTGTTGCTTCCTCTTGTCCAAAGTCTAGTATATTTTCAAATGTAAAGTACAATATTTGATATGACATTTAATTATAATACCTAAGCACTTTTTTGCTCATTTCTATACCTTGTGTCCTGAAGATTGTTACCTTTTAATAAAAAATTACATCTGGAACCAGACTTTGCCATAAACAATGATCAAAATTTTTCTGGCAATATTTGGTCACAGTAATTGTCATGTTATCTTAGAAAATTTTCTATAATAACTCAAGTAGATTTTCTTCCAAAACCAAGATAGACCATTTTCTTTAGATACTAGGCTACCTATTATTATATTTCTTTAATGTGTTCATATTCTTTTAAGAGCATCATATTAAATATGAATGAATTATATTATTATGTATAGTGGGGGATTGATAGTTAACTAATGACATTCTGTGATAGCTATATTAAAAATCAAAAGTATTAAAACAAGTGAAGGGCTTATTAAAAAAACTAAAAATAGAACTGCCATATGACCCAGAAATCCCACTACTGGGTAAATACCCAGAGAAAACCATAATTCAAAAAGACATATGCACCCCAATGTTCACTGCAGCACTATTTACAATAGCCAGGACATGGAAGCAACCTAAATGTCCATCAACAGAGGAATGGATAAAGAAGATGTGGTACATATATACAATGGAATATTACTCAGCCATAAAAAAGAATGAAATAATGCCATTTGCAGCGACATGGATGGACCTGAAGATTGTCATACTGAGTGAAGTAAGTCAGACAGAGAAAGACAAATATCATATGATATTGCTTATATGTGGAATCTAAAAAAACTGGTACAAATGATTTATAAAACAAAAATAGAGTCACAGATGTAGAAAACAAACTTGTAGTTACCAAGGGGGAAAGGGTGGAAGGAGAGATAAATTGGGAGATTGGGATTGACATATACGTACTGCTATATATAAAATACTAATAAGAACCTACTGTATAGCACAGGGAACTCTACTCAATACTCTGTAATGACCTATATGGGAAAAGAATCTAAAAAAGAGTGAATGTATGTATATGTATAACTGATTTACTTTGCTGTACAGCAGAAACAAACACAACATTGTAAATCAACGCTACTCCAATGAAAAAATTGAAAAATAAAATATCATATTAAGTAATAAATTTCATTACCTGAGCTTAGAAAATGTTGGTAGAAAAAAAATTACAAAACACATGAAACAGTTTACGTAAAACACTTACACCAAAGAAATGCTTAAAACTGCATTAGAATTAATCCAGAGTAAAACTTGCCAGTCCTGTTGACCACTCTTTGGATTTCAGGATCCCACGGCACTGTTTGAAATAGCATAGGTATTAACCTTGCAGTTCTGGCCTTACTCCAAATCTATTAATTAAATCCTCCCTACCTTATATTCCCCACATATTTCCAATTAGGAAAATTATTCTTAATTTCTCTTTGATATTGCTATTGGGAAATGTTCTGGCACAAATCTCCTGTATCTGTTCTCCCTTGGAATTTAACTTCAGCACAGCTTGAAATTTGGGATGAATGACATCTTTATATTTAAGTTGTTCTACCCTCTAATAAACTGTGGCAACAGGCACCATTGGACTTTTCATAAAACACGCTGTTCAGATAAAACATGGCATATTGCGTATATATATATGTATATATAATTAAGAAATGTTATATGATTTAATTAATATTAAATTTCTTAATCATAAAACATCATAAGAGAAGAAAAGTAATGGCAACGTCCAGGATATTTTAATGTATAGGGAGGAATTTCCTGGCAAGAAAGCAGAAGTTATACTAATCAAAACAGAGATAGGAATTGCCAAATTTTTCCTTTTTTTCACTTGCAAATCTCTACAGCCGGCTATGTGGGGGGGAGTACAGATGGGATGAATTATATATTTAAACAGCCTTTGACATCATATCAAACACCTTGGGTTTTGCTCTGTAAATGGAGCTTAACCTTTTTTCTGCTTTTTTTTTTTTAACATCTTTATTGGAGTATAACTGTTTTACAATGGTGTGTTAGTTTCTGCTTTACAACAAAGTGAATCAGTTATACGTATACATAAGTCCCCATATCTCTTCCCTCTTGCGTCACCCTCCCTCCCACCCTCCCTATCCCACCCCTCTA
>NC_041215.1:97677372-97688714 GCF_002837175.3 Physeter macrocephalus
CTGTGCTATGCGGCAGCTTCCCACTAGCTATCTAATTTACATTTGGTAGTGTATATATGTCCATGCCGCTCTCTCACTTCATCTATTTTTCTGCTTATTGCAGTCACAACATTCTTTCCATTTTATTTAAATGTTATGGACTGGACAAGTAATAAAATATATATTAAATATATTGTGTATTACAATGCAAAGTGATATCAGAGTATTAAACATTCTATTTTAAATTAATGAACAACAAAAAATTCATTTTTTACTCTCTGAAAAATGTTACCTATTGTACTAGTTAAAAATTATCCTTTTTAATCTCTTAACATTAAGAATATTTCTAAGTCAATATTTATTTCAGGAATGTATTCACTGTTTGAGAAGTGAACATGGTATAGAGGCTGTTGCCAGAAATAATCTTCTTGGATTTCTGACAGGCCTAAGTGATTTGCAAATGGAGTCATATATGTAAAGACAGAACTTAAGATGGATTAATTAATTCATTTATTAATCCAACAAATATTATTTGAGTACATACCATGTGATAAATTTGGATCTAGGAATAAAACAAAGTCTTAATCTTAAGAGGCTTAACATTTTACTGGGTGAGAAGACAGTAAACACCCAAACAAATAAATATATAGTGTCAAATAGCATAAGAGCTGTGAAGAACAGAGAATAATAAAGAGATAGCTGAGAAAAGAATAGTATTTACCTAAAGTAATCAGAGATGTTATATTTGAGAAGGTGCTATTTGAACAGAAACATGAAAAAAGTGGAAGAGTGAGCAATGTGGAACATTGGAGAATTTTTTTTTTTCAAACGACGAAACAATAAGTGCAAAATACGTGAGATAGAAGGATGCTTGCTGTGTTGGAGGACCTTTGGGGAGACTGCCATTCCAGCATTAAAGTGAGTAAAGAAAGAAGAAATGCTTGGGAGGTAAAAGTAATGGCCCTATAGGCCATTTTAAAGACGGTGGCTTTTATCTGAGTGTGTTCAGCATAGAGTACAGGGGCAAGGTAGACAAGGAGTTTATGAGGCTGTTGCAGTAATTCAGGTTTGAAACAATGGTAATTTGGACCAGAGTGTTAAGTGATAGTAATGACACATAGTCGTTAGATCCTGGAGGTAACTTGAAGGTAAAAACCACAAGTGATCTGATGGATCATATGTATACAAGAGAAAGAAAAGAAGGAATGAGTACTCTGAGGATTTTGTCCTTTCCGACTGAAAGTATAAAATTATCATTTAATGAAATGGGTAAAAGAGGGCATAGTCTGTTGAACAGACCTGCCCCCAAATTCATGTCTACCCAGAAGCTCAAACTGTGAACTTATTTGGAAAAAAGGCCTTTTCAGATTCTTAAGATAAGGACTGAAATAATACTAGATGAGGGTGAGTCCTAAATCCAATGACAATGTCCTGATAAGAGACAAAGTACGGAGACACACGGAGAAGCAGGAAATGTAAAGATGGAGGCAGAGATTAGAGTGATGCATCTACAAGCCAAAGGACACCAAAGATCACTGGCAACCAACCAAACTTGGGAGAGACATGGAGTGGGTTTACCCTTGGAGCCTCTGAAAAGAACTAATCCTGCCGACACCTTGATTTCAGACTTCTAGCTTCCAGAACTGTGAGAGAATAAATTTCTGTTATTTTTAGCCACCAAGTTTGTGATAACTTGTTATGGCAGTCTAGGAAATAAATCTACATGGGAAAAATAAATGAGGAGTTAGTGAAAAATTAGGAGTATGATTTTGTGCATACAAATTTGAGATGCTCATCTAAGGAGAGTTGTCAGTTGGCAAAGTTGGTCATAAGAGTCTGGAGTTCAGAGGTGAAGTTAGGCCAAATATAAGTATTTCTGAATCATTAGGGAACAGTTGATTTCTAAAGTTGTCAGTGAATAAAACCACCTGTGGCATGAGTGTAATTGTAAAGAAAATGGATAGAAATACTGAGATGTTTGGTATTCCAACATCTGGAATTTAAAGAACTGAGGAACCAGAAAAGGAGAGTGAGAAGGAATAGAAGCCAAGTGAAAGAGTCTGAAGCAGCTCCTTTGTCAAATGTTAATAAGTCAAGTAAGATGAATGACGGGAATTGGGTATTGAATTTAGCAATGTGGAGATCACTGTTGACTTTTTCAACATTTATTTTAGCAGAGTAGGGGCAGGCAAGGCCCTAACTTTTCGGTGCAAAAGGAAATGAACAAGAGTGAACTAAAGTTCAAGTTTTGAAATTTGGCAAGTTTGAGGGTTGGCTGGAAATAGGAACAGACCAATGGGACTGAAGCTTAAGGTAGATGCAGGTCCAAATACTTAAGGATTAAATTTCCTAGGTCACATTAATAAAACTAAATATTTGCTCTATTAAAAATGTTTAAGCCATGTTAGTATGCACAATGAACTATAGATTTCTTGGGAAATTTACATGTTGACATAATTGCAAAGAGAAAAATCGGGTCTCTCAACAGATTTGGCTATGAATAAATAACAGTATAACCATGTATTATAGTATTTTGTCCATTTGTGTTAATAAAAAAATGTAAAATAAAATGGAAAGTAAAAATGGAAAATATGAGGGGAAAATATTAAAATGTCTTTCCTTCTGGCTCTAAACAATGTAAAAGCTCAATGTCCAGAATTTGATGTAGAACTTTACATAGGTAATTACTAGGATGCCAATTATGGAATTTCCAATGCTATCCAGAGCATCAAACAAATGTTAATATTTTTAATATAATAGTCTTCACATTATTTTATAGAAATACTTTGAAATATTTAATATTTCTTCATTTATCTATTCCATGATTAAAACTAAATATTTATATCATTTAACTTTGATGTTAATACTCAGATTTTAAACTTACAAAAGTAAATCAATTCCTTTTACCTAATTTAAAAAATGAAAATATATCAAATATTATATTTTTGGGCTCAAAGCTACCTAGAAAGACAGACAATATCATTGTCATGCTCTATTTTAAGACTAATCATATTTGATTAATTTATTATGCTCATAACTCCTTCTATTTATATTTTCTATTATTCTTTCATGTTTTATTTTCTTTTATTTATATTCAAATTACACAAAACCGTGCTTTTGGGACATTAAGTTACAAATTTCCTAAGAAGATTATTTTATTAATCTGTTATGTAAAGGCTATAATGTAGCATTTTAATCATACAGTGTCAGGCCTCTCTGGTGGTGCAGGGGTTGAGAATCCATCTGCCAATGCAGGGGACATGGGTTCGATCCCTGGTCCAGGAAGATCCCACATGCCGCGGAGCAACTAAGCCCGTGTGCCACAACTACTGAGCCTGTGCGCTAGAGCCCGTGAGCCACAACTACTGAGCTCATGTGCTGCAACTACTGAAGCCTGTGTGCCTAGAGCCCATGCTCCACAACGAGAGAAGCCACTGCAATGAGAAGCCCATGCACTGCAACGAAGAGTAGCCCCAGCTCACTGCAACTAGAGAAAGCCTGTGCACAGAAATGACCCAACACAGCCAAAAATAAATAAATAAATTTATTTTAAACAATCATACAGTGTGTAAAATTCTCATAGAATTATGATATTTAAATAACATTATTTTTAAAAAATCATCTCTCATAATTCTGCCTGGAATTCAGAGGATCTGATCTACTTTCCATTCTTCTGACAAGCTGATATCTATGGAAAATTCCAATGTTCTTGAGGATTCTATGCATTAGTTTACCTTCTAGCCAAAGACTTTACTTGCAACAGAGTTTGCTTTTTTTCTTTTCTTTAAAAAGAAATACCTAAACTAAATTGTAATTATGATTCTATAATTAATTTTACCTGACTTTTATGACCTCTAACATAAAATATATTTCCAAAAAAAAATACATTAAAATGGGCTAATAAATATTCTGGAGGAATCTGTTACATGCCTTAATAGTCTTAGCAAGAATGAGTAGAATAAGCTATCTGTAATACTGGCATCTTATCTAAATCTTTACCTTTTGCACATAAATGCAAACACTTATACGATTTTTATTGTTGAATTTTCATAAAGTATTTTTCAGTGAAACTCCATTAAGCCAATTTACTTTTGATAAGTATTACAACATACAATTAAATACTTGGTTTATTAAAATTGTCATGACATATTGACAGTGTGTTTTCATCTAGATCAAATTATTTGGAATAAAATGTTCAGTGATTTTACTAATCATTTATCATTTGGCCATAGAAAATGTTATTGACTCTATTTTCTACAACTTCCAATTTAGTATTTGTTACTATCATTTCTACCATGTCAAAATTCTGCATGCCACAGAGTGAAGTAAGTCAGAAAGAGAAAAACAAATACCGTATGTTAACACATATATATGGAATCTAAGGAAAAAAAATAAAAATGGTCATGAAGAACCTAGGGGCAAGATGGGAATAAAGACACAGACCTACTAGAGAATGGACTTGAGGATATGGGAAGGGGGAACGGTAAGCTGGGACAAAGTGAGAGAGTGGCATGGACATATATACACTACCAAACGTAAAATAGCTAGCTAGTGGGAAGCAGCCGCATAGCACAGGGAGATCAGCTCGGTGGTTTGTGACCACCTAGAGGGGTGGGATAGGGAGGGTGGGAGGAAGGGAGATGCAAGAGGGAAGAGATATGGGAACATATGTATATGTATAACTGATTCACTTTGTTATAAAGCAGAAACTAACACACCATTGTAAAGCAATTATACTCCAATAAAGATGTTAAAAAAAAACAAAAAAAGCCAAGTATGGTAGACCATGGCATATCAAATCCATATATAATTAGTAAAACCTATAAAAGTTATAACAATTTTAAATTAATTTCCTTGACTCACTGTAAAATTTTATTATGTATAAGTAATGGGCTAATTCGTAAACATCCTGTGCCTCTCTTTTCTCATTTGTAAAATGAGGATAATAATTGTACCTATCTCCTGGGGTAATTCTTAGGATTGAATGAAATAAATATATATAAACTCAAAAAAAAAAATTCTGCATGCTAAAACTTAGCTTTAAATTCATCTCAAGTATTTATCTTTATGTATATTTCATAAAATGTTGCTTTTTATTGTATTCATTCATTCATTCTTTGTTTTTTTCTGCATTGTTTCTAGAAAGTGTAATTTTCTTCAGTTCAATTTATTTCACTTTTTAATATTAGGAGAAATATTTTTACATTTTGTTCTTTTATTTATGAAAAATTACTCTGCATAAATGTAGCCAATATCAATTGTATTTTATGTTGATTTTGTGACAGGTATGTTAGAAATGAAAAACGGGTAGATTAGCTCCTTGGAAAATGCATAAAAAAATCATAGTATATCTTCTGAGATATTTTCAAAATTACATTATTATTTAAGAGTACATTAGTGTATTGCTAACCAATTGTTTCAAATCTTTAGTATCATTTTATGTACCATGTGTTTCTATGCTTGTTTTGACAGATCAGAGAACAGAGTAGAACAAACAATGAAGTAAAAATTGGTGGATAAAAATGGAGAGTTAACAGGGAAAATATACCTATGTCATTTTGCTGTTTGTAAAATAGACTTTGTTCAAGTCTATAAAATTATAATGTATAAGAATTTGAAGCATTGATGTAACATGTACCAATATTTTCCATCTTATTTGAATCTGTAATTGTAGAACACCATTATTATAATTAGAGGAATAATTACATTATGAAAAAAATAACTTTCTTCATTTTTAATTAAAATTTTTTAAATTAAATTCATTTTTTACTTTTTTAGGAGAAGGAATTATTGGGTGGGCCAAAAGTTTCCCTTGTTTTTTTTCCATAAGATGGCTTGAGTGGCACTTAATTGTCTTTAACTTCATTTGAAACAATTTTGTTAGATTGTATGTGACAGCTGTCATATCAGCATGCATTTAAAGAAAGACTTATCAAAATCGGTGAATTTTTATAGCCATTTTAATATTGAAGATGGAAGGAAAAAAGCAACATTTTTGGCATATTATGCTTTATTATTTCAAGAAAGATAAAAATGCAACTGAGACACAAAAAAAGATTTATGCAGTGTATGGAGAAGGTGCTGTGACTGATCAAATGTGTCAAAAGTGGTTTGCAAAGTTTCGTGCTGGAGATTTCTCACTGGACGATGCTCCATGGTTGGGTAGACCAGTTGAATTTGATAGCGATCAAATCTAATCAATAATTGAGAACAATCAACGTTATACCACACGGAGGATAGCCAACATACTCAAAATACCAAATCAAGCTTTGAAAATAATTTGCACCAGCTTGGTTATGTGAATCGTTTTGATGTTTGGGTTCCAAGTAAGTTAAGCAAATAAAACCTTCTTAACCGTATTTCTGCATCTGATTCTCTACTAAAACGTAATGAAAATGTTCCGTCCTTAAAACAAATTGTGGATTCCAGGATCATGACGAGTTGCAGAGGGGATAAGGGAGGCTGGGGTCATTGGCTGCTTCTTCTACACTCTAGGGAATACAACTGGACCTGGATCTAAAGCAGGCTCTCCATATTGACCAGGCCAGGAGGACAGTGCCTGGCTGGAGGACTGAGTGCAGCACAGAAGGCTGGCCATCCTGTGTCTTTGGACTGGAGAATTTAACCCATTTACATGTAAGTCATGTGGCTGACAGGGTCTTGGTGCTCCGGCTGGGTGTCAGGCCCGAGTCTTTGAGATGGGAGAGCCAAGTTCAGGACATTGGACCACCGGAAACCTCCCAGACCCACATAATATCAATCAGAGAGAGCTCTCCCAGAGATCTCCGTCTCAATGCTAAAACCTAGCTCCACTCAACGACCAGCAAGCTCCAGTGCTGGACACCCCATGACAAACAACTAGAAGACAGGAACACAACCCCACCTAGTAGCAGAGAGGCTGCCTAAAATTATAATAAGTTCACAGACACCCAAAACACACCACTGGACATGGTCCTGCCCACCAGAAAGAAAAGAGCCAGCCTCACCTATTAGCAGAGAGGCTGCCTAAAATTATAATAAGTTCACAGACACCCAAAACACACCACTGGACATGGTCCTGCCCACCAGAAAGAAAAGAGCCAGCCTCATCCATCAGAACACAAGCACCAGTCCCCTCCACCAGGAAGCCTACACAACCCACTGAACCAACCTTACCCACTTGGAGCGGACACCAAAAAAAAACAGGAACTACGAACCTGCAGCCTGCAAAAAGGAGCCCCCAAACACAGTAAGTGAAGCAAAATGAGAAGACAGAGAAATATGCAGCAGATGAAAGAGCAAGTCCAAACAAATGAAGAGGAAATAGGCAGTCTACCTGAAAAAGAATTCAGAGTAATTGATAGTAAAGATAATCCAAAATCTTGGAAATAGAATGGGGAAAATACAAGAAACGTTTAACAAGGGCCTAGAAGAACTAAAGAGCAAACAAACAATGATGAACAACACAATAAATGAAATTAGAAATTCTCTAGAAGGAAGCAATAGCAGAATAACTGAGGAAGAACGGTTAAGTGATTTGCAAGATAGAATAGTGGAAATAACTACCACAGAGCAGAATAAAGAAAAAAGAATGAAAAGAATTGAGAACAGTTTCAGAGACCTCTGGGACAACATTAGAGGCAACAACATTCAAATTATAGGGGTCCCAGAAGAAGAAGCGAAAAAAAAGTGACTGAGAAAATATTTGAAGGATTATAGTTGAAAATTTACCTAATATGGGGAAGGAAATAGTCAATAAAAACCAGAAAGAGCAGAGATTTATACTGGGATTTATACTGTCCCATACAGTATAAATACAAGGATAAACATGCCAAGACATATTAATCAAATGATCAAAAATTAAAAACAAAGAAAAAATATTAAAAGCAGCAAGGGAAAAGCAACAATAACAAACAAGGGAGTCCCCATAAGGCTAACAGCTGATCTTTCAGCAGAAAGATCAGGGTCTGCAAGCCAGATGGGAGTGGAAGGACATATTTAAAGTAATGAAAAGGAAAAACCTACAACCAAGGTTACACTACCCAGCAAGGATCTCATTCAGATTCGATGGAGAAATTAAAACCTTTACAGACAAGCAAAAGCTAAGAGAATTCAGCACCACTGAACCAGCTTTACAACAAATTTTAAAGGAACTTCTCTAGTCAGGAAACACAAGAGAAGGAAAAGACGTACAATAACAAACCTAAAACAATTAAGAAAATGGTAATAGGAAAATTGCCTATTACAAAGTCTTAATTTAAGGTACCTAATTACCTTAAATGTAAATGGATTAAATGTTCCAACCAGAAGACATAGACTGGCTGAATGGATACAAAAACAAGACCTGTGTATATGCTGTCTACAAGAGACTCACTTCAGACCTAGGGACACATACAGACTGAAAGTGAGGGTGTGGAAAAAAATATTCCATGAAAATTGAAATCAAAAGAAAGCTGGAGTAGCAATTCTCATATCAGGCAAAACAGACTTTAAAATAAAGACTATTGCAAGAGACAAAGAAGGCCGCTACATAATGATCAAGGGACCAATCCAAGAAGAAGATATAACAATTGTAAATATTTATGCATACAACATAGGAGCACTGCAATACATAAGGCAAATGCTAACAGCCATAAAAGGGGAAATCAATAGTAACACAATCATAGTAGGGAACTTTAACACCCCACATTCACCAATGGACAGATGAACCATGATGAAAATAAATAAGGAAACACAAGCTTTAAATGACACATTAAACAAGATGGACTTAATTGATATTTATAGGACGTTTCATCCAGAAACAACAGAATACACTTTCTTCTCAGGTGCTCATGGAACATTCTCCAGGACAGATCATATCTTGGGTTACAAATCAAGCCTTGGTAAATTTAAAAAAATTGAAATCGTATCAAGTATCTTTTCCAGCAACAATGCTGAGACTAGATATCAATTACAGGGAAAAAAGGTAAAAAATGCAAACACATGGAGGCTTAACAATATGCTACTAAATAACCAAGAGATCACTGAAGAAATCAAAGAGGAAATCAAAAAATACCTAGAAAAAAATGACAATGAAAATACAATGACCAAACACCAATGAGATGCAGCAAAAGCAGTTCTAAGAGGGAAGTTTATAGCAGTACAATCCTACCTCAAGAAGCAAGAAAAATCTTAAATAAACAATCTAACCTTACACCTAAAGCAGTTAGAGAAAGAACAAAAAAACCCCCAAAGTTAGTAGAAGGAAAGAAATCATAAAGATCAGATCAGAAATAAATGATAAAGAAATGATGTAAATGACAGCAAAGATCAATAAAACTAAAAGCTGGTTCTTTAAAAAGATAAACAAATTGATAAAACATTAGCCAGACTCACCAAGAAAAAAAGGGAAAAGACTCAAATCAACAGACTTAGATGTGAAAAAGAAGTAACATCTGACACTGCAGAAATACAAAGGATCATGAGAGATTTACTCCAAGCAAATATATGCCAATGAAATGGACAACCTGGAAGAAATGGACAAATACTTAGAAAAGCACAACCTTCCAAGACTGAACCAGGAAGAAATAGAAAATATAAAGAGACCAATCACAGGCACTGAAATTGAAACTGTGATTAAAAATTTTCCAACAAACCTAAGCCCAGGACCAGATGGCTTCACAGGCAAATTCTATCAAACATTTAGAGAAGAGCTAAAACCTATCCTTCTCAAACTCTTCCAAAATATAGCAGATGGAGGAACACTCCCAAACTTATTTTATGGCACAACCATCACCCTGACTTCAAAACTAGACAAAGATGTCACAAAGAAAGAAAACTACAAGCCAATATCACTGATGAACATAGATGCAAAAAATCCTCAACAAAACACTAGCAAACAGAATCCAGCAGCACATTAAATGGATCATACACCATGATCAGGTGGTGTTTATCCCAGGAATGCAAGGATTCTTCAATATATACATATCAATTAATGTGATACATCATATTAACAAATTGAAGGATAAAAACCATATGATAATATCAATTGATGCAGCAAAAGCTTTTGACAAAATTCAACAATTTATGATAAAAACTCTACAGAAAGTAGGTATTTCAACTTTATGAATGATATATATGACAAACCCACAGTCAACAAAGTTCTCAATGGCGAAAAACCGAAACCATTTCCACAAAGATCAGGAAAAAGACAAGGTTGCCACTCTCACCACTGTTCAACATAGTTTTGGAAGTTTGAGCCACAGCAATCATATAAGAAAAAGAAATAAAGGAATCCAAATTGGAAAAGAAGTAAATCTGTCACTGTTTGCAGATGACATGATACTATACATAGAAAATCCTAAAGATGCTACCAGAAATCTACTAATCAATGAATTTGGTAGAGTAACAAGATTTTTCTTGCATTCCTATACACTAATGATGAAAAGTCTGAAAGAGAAATTAAGGAAACACTCCAATTTACAATTGCAACAAAAAGAATAAAATACCTAGGAATAAACGTAGCTAAGGAGACAAAAGACCTGTATGCAAAAAACTATAAGACAGTGATGAAAGGAATTAAAGACAATACAAACAGATGGAAAGATATACCATGTTCTTGGATTGGAAGAATCAACAATGTGAAAATGACAATACTATCCAAAGCAATCTACAGATTCAGTGCAATCCCTATCAAACTACCAATGGCATTTTTCACAGAACTAGAACAAAAAATTTCACAATTTGTATGGAAACAGAAAAGAACCCAAATAGCTAAAGCAATCTTGAGAAAGAAAAACGGAGCTGGAGGCATCAGACTTCCTGGCTTCAGACTATACTACGAAGCTACAGTAATCAGGCAGTATGGTACTGGCACAAAAACAGAAATATAGATCAATGGAACAGGATAGAAATCCCAGAGATAAACCCACACACATATGGTCACCTTTTCTTTGATAAAGGAGGCAAGAATATACAATGGAGAAAAACAGCCTCTTCAAGAAGTGGTGCTAGGAAAACAGGACAGCAACATGTAAAAGAAAGAAATTAGAGCACTCCCTAACACCATACACAAAAATAAACTCAAAATGGATTAAAGACCTAGATAAAAGGCCACACACTATTAAACTCTTAGAGGAAAACATAAACAGAACACTCTATGACATAAATCAAAGCACGATCCTTTTTAACCCACCTCCTAGAGAAATTGAAATAAAAACAAAAATAAACAAATGGACTTAAAAGCCTTTGCACAGAAAGGAAACCATAAACCTGATGAAAAGACAACCCTCAGAATGGGAAAAAATATTTGCAAACAAAGCAAGTGACAAAGGATTAATCTCCAAAATATACAAGCAGCTCATGCAGCTCAATATCAAAAAAAACAAACAACCCAATCCAAAAAT